>NW_028277940.1:600000-799393 GCF_059751315.1 Micrasema longulum | reverse complement strand
TATTCAAACAAGAGTGACACATGAGACAGAAGCTTGTATCGACCACATTTATGCTAAAATAATTAACCACACTGTATCTGCTGTGCTTCGCACCTCTATTACTGATCATTATTGCAGTTGGTATTAAAACTACCGTTCACCACCCAAAAAAGTCGATAACTCGTCAAACTACAATTTCTTTCTTTTTTAAAGATTATTGTATTTTTATATATCATTCAATTTCGTTATAATTTTCTTTAGACATCTCCAGTAAAAATATGTTGTATTTTATATATTTTTTTATAAATGCTCTCTACCTCAGAACAGGTATTTACTATACCTAGTAAGAATAGACAGTGATTAATATGTTTGCTTATATTTTAACATAGCTTCATTATATATGTTTTTTACCTTCTTCACTGTTTTGCAAACATAATATAATAATAAACGCCGATTTTCGGCACTGAACTGACATACATGAAGGTAAGATGATCATTCTTGTGCTTCACATATTCAATAAGCTGTTTCTTGTACCTAATTATAGCTAATTTTAGGGTTCCGAGGAATTTTACAAGTCACTTGAATTTATTGGGTAGATCCTTGCCGACAAGGATCTTTATTATTATCCTTATATGCAATTTCTACGTCTCACCTCTAATTTATTTATTATTTAACATCATCATCATCGTCATAATTATTTTCCTATCCGCACTCAATAGTATTAAAGGCACTGCATTCGTTCTACTGCTGGTTGTTGCGTCTCTTTGACTGTACTGTGGTGGTGGTGAAGATGATGGTGTATTTTAATATGTATATTTTAACGTAGTAAGTCCTGACGAAGAGACGGGTACGTCTCGAAATCAGTTAACATTAAATAGTGGCCTCTATGGCGTAATGTTTAAGATACTTGGCTTGTACACGGAATGTTACGGGTTCGTTTCCTGGTGAGAACAAAATTAAATGTGATTTTTGTCAACCCTCAGTGTTCTGTGTTGTATTTTAATAATAATGTTTGGATAATTTATATAGCGCCATTTTTTGTGAAAATCACCTCAAGGGCGCTATATTTGAGCCTTCTGCCCTGTTTTGGTGCTACAAAAAAAACGAAATATATGTACGTGGTTATATGCTACTGCAGTAAAACTCCAATTATCCGTTTTAATAAGTACAAAATTTTATAGATTTGCAATAATACGGCGAATTTTATTAATCAAATAATTTCATCTTGATGATTAACACTTAAAGTTTTTTTTAGAAATCATATTTATTGGTATTTTTATTCATCATCATCATTCCCTTTCCGCACCTAAATGTACACCAATCGCAGCGTATCTTGATCATGTTTGTTACATGAAGGTAAGAATAATCAGTCTTACGCTTCAGGTACTAGTCCAGGGAGTAAAAAATATTATAGTGTGAAAACACCCTTTCAAAAAAATATTTCAAATCAACCATGTCGGGAATCGAACCCGAGACGTCTTGCATGGTAGGCTAACGCTCTGGTCGTTACACCACGAGGCCTTTATTTTTAGTTTTATAAAAATTAATGAAATATATAAATTATCTTATTTAACTCGTTTGTATTGTTAATTTAATTCAATGTGTATTTTATTTGTGTTTACATGCGTATACAATATGTGTTTTTTATTGATGAATAATTTTTTACAATAATTTAATTATAATTTACATTGTTATTTTTTTAAATTATGTATTTTATTAGTGTTTACATATAACTATGAAGTACGGTCTTCTTTTTTTTTTTTAAATTCTGTTTCTTTTTTAAAATAAATTAACTTACTTTAACATGTTCTGCATAGTTGATTGCACAATTAAATTAAAATTAAAAACATCCCTTAATTTTGTATTTCCTTGTAACGATCCGGCAATTCGGCAATCCGAATGACTGGAGTTCTGATAAATAGAGATCTACTGTATTTCCAACCATATATTATGTATTAGGTCCTTCATCATAGTTATTCCCTTTCCGCACCTAATGGTGCATAGAGCGCTGCTTTGGTACACTAATCGCATCATATATGGCTAATAGAATCTATTACATTATATTGTATGTTTTTTTGTTGATAATCGTGAATATACTGAATTCCCATTTCGATATTATTAGCTAACTCTTTCTTCGATCGAATGAATCATTGGGCGTTTCGCTTAATGTGTCCTGTGTCTTAGAGTCGAGATTACTTAAAAATTGGCACATTCGAATAAAAGTTAATTAGATCATTCGATTGCTGACCATCCCGGAGGGGAGAGGTTGCATTCACCCGTCATTAATGTAGTATAATTTCTCATTTATTTTATTAATTTATTAATACATTTAATACAATAACTTATTCATTTGAATGAATGACTGCGTTCGGACTTAAATTCGAACGAATTATCTCTAAATTTTTAATATACAATGTCCTTATACATAATTACTTGGGCCTTTTGCAACGTCTGCTCAAGTTCCGTGACGAGACGACCGGTTGAATACACCCTACATGATGTTTTGTCTTAGAGGAAACATTTATATTAATTATTATTTTTAATTTTACAAGATACCGCTTGTTGGTTGCAATAGGGTGACCAATACGAATATTTTGCGTGATCATAAAAATTAATCAATAATTATCCTAATAAATGTTATTAAACATTTGTATATAACCACTTACCGACTTTTCTATGTGTACCGGTTTCGAGACGTACCCTTCTCTTCGTCAGGACACCAATTAAACCATTATGCAAAACCCACTATACACCTTCACCATAGTTGTTGCACAAAAATATATAACCAACACGACATGCATTGTAATAAGCACATGCACTGATTAGATTATAAAAATATTTTATTTTGTGAAAATGGTGAGGGGATGGATTGAGGGGCTTGAGTTTATTAGATTAAAGGTGATCATTACAATAGAACATCGAAATGCCAAGATCTTTTCTAACACTCAGATTATGAAGACATCGTACAATTCCTTGGTAAGAAGTCGTTTGGAGTTTAGTTCCATTATTTGGTCACCATATGAGGCTCGATATTCTTTGATGGTGGAGAGAGTGCAGAAAAAAATTATTCGCTATCTGTACCTCAAAAAGTGTGGATATTATCCTTGGCTCTTTCCAACCGACTTTTTACTGAGGATGCTATGCTTTCAGTCATTATAAGGAGGAAGGACGTTCATTTGGGTGTTCACTTCTTCCTGGTGATTGGTGATCGTATACATAACTCGGAAATTCTAATGGATGAAGGTCTGTTCGTACCTGATAACTATCTTCGACAAAGACAGCATCGATTGTTTGTCCTACCACGATGCAAAACCAATCTGCCAATGGTTATGCTGGTTGGTAGAGCAATCTTGCTACTTAATTGCATCACCTCGGATGTCGACATATTTTACGACAGTGGGTCTTCCCTTAGAAAAGCACTTTCTAACTTATAATTTTTCTTTTTACACTTTGTTTTATTATACTTACGAATATAGAAATAAAAAAGAGGCGTTTTTGACATTAGTGGGTAGATTGTTCCATATTCAAACAGCTGCTACTGTGAAAGAGGAGGCAAAGAAATAAGAGCGGTGAATAGGTGTTGAAAGGGTTCTCTCGTTACTAGAACGAAGAGATAGCCCATGCTTTGACAGATATTGTAAGAGCTCTTCCAGATAAACATGCGACGTAGGATTATTTAAAATATTGTGAAAAAGTCACTCTCTAAGCACAAGAGTTAGTCTCTTTTTTTATAGAGTTATAGTGATTACATTTACTAGATGTGTAAAAATAGATATGTATAGAATTTTTTTAAAACATGTACCGTTTATGAAATTTAAATATATATTTTTTTTTTTAAGTGTTAGAATGTAAATGTTTTTTTATGCCTTATACTGAGCCAGTGCAGTTGCGTGCGATATTTGGTTATGTGCTCGAATTTGCAAAAAATAAAGATATAACGTATAAACATATTCGAAAATTGTTCTAACTTATCAAGCAATTCAGAATTAGCATCTAAATAACATTCATCTGCATAATTAAGGAGTGGAAGAAGTAAGCTCTGGACTAATGTTTGCTTAACATTAATTGGCAAGAAATTCTGCAATCTTCTAATAGCATTCGTAGAGGAAAATAGGGGTTATGCTGGCATTATATAGGCGTCATTTGATTTTCACTGAGTAAATATCCGATCTCCAGACAGCCTTCATATTATTGAATGTAGCGCCTGCCACTCATATCCGCACTCCCAGTTCTTCTTTAAAGCTGCCATTTTTTTTACATATACTCCCAGGTATTTGAAACTCTAGACCATTTCGATGATTTGATTTGACAGAGTCAGTGGTCAAAAATAATTTAATGCATTTAATTACACCAAAACAATTATACGCTAAAACAATACTCACTTATAGATTCAAAAACTACATTTAACTACTTTCAAAAACTACTTTTACTTATAACCTCCACAATACATCACGTACAAGTAATATAATCACTATATCCTCAACACATAGACAACTTAAACAAATACAAACTAAAACCACTTTCGGACAAAGGGATTTTGAGTATTATTCAAACAAAGACTATAACCTACTTCCACTATCTATTAAAACAATTAGTAACGAGAAAATGTTTAAAAAGGCCATAAAAAAGGGATAGTGGAGCTAAGTAGAAGTAAAATGGATTGTCTCATTCGCCTATACCAATATTAAATCAACTGCTCCACAGGTTTATAGCTTACGTTAGGTTTTTGTTATTTTCATTGTGTTTTTTGTAATATAAATAATATAGATGTACATAAATACCTTGTTTTTTAAACTGTCTAAATATTTGTTAATTATCTTTTTTTTTAAAGTTAGTCTTCTTTGTTTATTCTCCAATGTATTTTTTTTTTAAATATATTTTTAAGTGTCCTCGGCACGGGAAACCCCAGTGAGGTCATATTATTTTTATTATTAATTTGTAAGCAAAAAATATGAGTAAATTAATAAAAAATAAAATTAATCGTTTGGTCACATGACTAAAGGGAGTATAAGTTATTGTATACAACGATCATATTTTTCTGACTTTTCATATTATCTCTGCTTCAACATAATGCTTTGAGAATCTGTTTTTCTTTTATTGTCTATGAAAATTATTAGTTTGTTTTCATAATCCATTATCACACAAGGTTAACAGTCTACAGCCTTTACCCGTCGTCTTCATTTGCATAATTGTAGTATGAAAATACACAATGTCATTGTAGTTTCTGTGTGCTAGTTTTTTTTGACAAAGAAACAGTCATGTTCTGAAACTAGTCGACATATTAAATTTATTTTAGTGATTTCACTCAAATTTTATAATTTGACACAGTAATAATCACGAATTTGGTCATTTAAATCTTACTTTCAAATAATTAGTCAATTGATAATTGAACGAGTAGATGAAATCACTGGAAAATGTCAAAATCTGTATTTAATGTTTTTTTTTATTCCCATTTTTGTGTTTTTTACCCCTTAAAATTGTTAACTGCCATATGCTGAATTATAATTTTGCGAATGTTTACCTTGTGTAAATTCACTAAATGTGTTTAATATGACTATTTTAAAACATGACTTCTTTCGTCGAGGCTTAAAAAAATAAAATAATATCAAAAATAAATTTGTCGCAGCAGATAGGGAAAACATTTTCGAAAGGGGAATATGGAAGTCTAGGCATTTACAGGGCTTATGACCTGTCATTGGCTGATTTATGTTGCCAATTTACACACTTTGTAACATTCACCATTCTGCCTTTGTTTAAGCAGCCTGAAAAAAATTGTTCAATTTTTACACTTCTCATATCAGTTCATTCAATCAACAAGTTAAGTATGTCCAAATGTTGACAGGCTGGATTTCTAACCAGGAATTGTGAGTGGCCACCTAAACCAACCACTGACCGGTCATTAGCCCGGTAAATACCTTGACTTCCATATATCATTTTCAAGATTTTTTTCCAACCAACATCGGGAGAAACGTAGTAGCGGACATAGAGAGACACAAACAAACCCATGACCTTAGACACCCCCTTTACGACCATCAAATGGCTCCTCCGAGACTGAGACTGATTGAAAAGACGTTTCCTCAAAGTCTCAACTGGCTTAGAGACTTCTGCAGAAAAACGCAGAGAGGATCTGCGGAGAGAGGAACTCGGTGATAGGCTCTTGATAATGCCATCTGAAAGCACTAACACCGAACACAATTTGGACTCCCCTACGTGGAAAGTTCTCATTATACTAAGGGTAGGGGTGTCTAGGTGCAAATACATTTAACGTAGATGGGGTTTTCTAGAGGGAGATGACATTAGCTGCGATTGTGGAGAGTTGCAGGATGATCCTCATCTGCTGCGGCGCCCACAAACGCAGTTAACTTGTGATGATAATGATTTGAGGATCACCACTGACAAGGCGATATCTGTCGCTGCACACTGGAGTGGCAAGGTCTAAAGTCTAGACCCAATAAGTAAGTAAGAATGTTTTCTCTCTTTGGTGCTACAAATTTAGATCTGAACAAGTCCATATGGAAGAAATCCAGCCGTCTTACAAACATTTGGATATACTCGAAACATTGTTGACATTAAATATTTTATTTCTTAAAAAACACAAGTATGAATTTTTAATGCGTCATCTGCTAACATTACGTGTTCAGTGTTTTTTTTTTGTCTAAGACGTCTGGGTTACCATTTCTTATAATTAAAAAAAATATATTAAACGTTTTTAGCTATTTCAGTTTTATACTTTTTTTTGTAAGATGGACATTTTCCAATATTATTAAAATGTAATTTTATATCAAGCCTTGACGAAGTCATGTCAAGTTTCAAAACCGGTCGGCATTTAAATATGTAGTGATATTACACAAAATAATTATTTGTTATATTATTTAATATGGAATATCACAAAGGTACTGCTTCAAATATTAATTTTTTAATAAACAATAATCTTGTCAAAGTAGGTGTTTTTTCACAATATTTTACGCTTTCTCATAGGTGACATCTGTTGATTTTTTGGTGAAGTTTTGTTCATAGTAATTTTCTTGATTTATTCGATTTTTAAACGTAACTTAAGAGTACCTAGTATTTACATGATATCTAACTGTAATACGCCCTTTTTATTTCTCACAAAAAATGGCGCATACCAATCTGTCAAGTTTACTATCATGATTACTTTATTTAACTTAAAATACCCATACATAATCCGCTTAAGCTCGTGAAAATTAAATATAACAATACCCAAAAAGGCTAAAAAATCAAATAGTTGAATCAACGATAAATATGTTAATTTCAAAATTAGGTTGTTGAATTCTAGAATAATCCCGTTCACTTGTTGGTTAATTAGTAATTTAATTGTGTTGGTTTAGATAAAAGAAGTAATGAGCCCTTATGAGTTCAAATTCGCCTTAATTTTTACAGTTGTTGTTAATATTGCTGGGATTTGTTTCGTTAATCACTGCGTTATGATTCGTTTAATTAAGATACCAATTTGATTGATGAAATACATTATATTATTTATTTGGCATGGTCCTACTTTGGTTAAAAAATCTTGATCTGGGCATTATTATGGACTCAAATACTTAACTTCTTTCTACATTTCGGTTAAATTATTAAAATGTCATGTTTTGTAATTTGTGTGTTATAAAACTAAATCAGCAATTACGTATCTCTATTATTTCAGCGGCTTATTTTCGAACAATTATATTTTATTTTATGTACCTCAATTATAACTTATGGCATAACAGAATGGGGAGGCACTAATAAATCAATATTAAAACCTCTCGAATCTGCTCAAAAATCGATCATGAAAATATTTTTTTGGGAAAATACTTCCATTACAATTGGGTTAACCGAATTTCGGTCCATTATTATATGGTCGCCAGATTTGTAGCCTGTCAAGGTCGTTGTTTGTTCCTACCTTGTTCCGCCTAAAACACAGAGCAGAAATTGTATTTTAACTTCCTCAACGGCAATTGCCTCACGCCATCGATTGGTACAAGTTCAGAAAGGTTCATTCTAGCAAGGTGTTTATTAAATCCGCTGTTCCCTGTTTGGCGTGTATGGGATCTAGCGAAAGTTTTAATTAGGTCGAAAGCAAACCATTTGTATATTTTTAACGAAATACTTTTTTGCTTGCTTATTTTATTGTATCATTACTCGTGACTATTTTGTCTCTTGTTATAAAATAATACTTGTATATACAAGCACCTACACTAAATTTTGTGGTTCTTTTATTACACACCTTACACTTGTATTCATATTTTTTTTATTGTATTTTATAATCACGTACTGTTTTCCCATATCATTATGAATTATATCACCATCATCATTTCCCTATGCGCAGCTAATGGTGCATAAGGCACTTTATTAGTACTGAACTTGCACCGTATCTATCATTTGATACACGAAGGCAAGATTAATCTTAGGCCGAATTCTCACAGAACGACCTAGGTCGTACTAATCCACACGACAGGGTAAAATTAAAATTAGGATGGATAAAGGCTAAAAATCCTGCTAAAGTAATTGGATAGGCTTCGTAATGTACTGGTTATTGAATTTGTTTGTCATTTAATAAATAGTCAAAAAAAATCAAGTAGCTTCGTCGGTAACATGTGATTAAACGTATTTTAAATAAATAAAAAAAACATAAAACTAATTGGCAATTCACAATTAAGTCTAGGTGTGACCCGTATGTATGGAACGGAAGTATGTAATTGGAATAACAAGGGCGAATGTCGAAAAGCGATCTCTCAAGCGAATGTGGTAAAACTATGTATGATAGGATTTGTAGACGGTACCACCTGTTTCATGTGCCAATAAGTAAAACATATGTTAAAAATCCTTTTTTTTTAAGGACTTTTTCAGTGTACAATACAAAATTTAAAGACATAGATTACACAAACTACACTCTGTCAAATTTAAAATTTACACTTAAAATGCATTATGTAACTTGGTCCACATAATAATAAATATGTACATCTCCCTTCGCCTCCTTATCCTCTCTTTAAGCACTCTTGACCTAATCCCGCCCAATTTAAAATAACTTACTCTTCTTAAAAATATAAATTATTAATTATTGAAAAATTTTAGGAGTACACGAAAATGACATTTTTATATGTACAAACTTATATGTTTTTATTTAATATGTAATATATTTTGTTTACTAACTTTGTTTACTTTGTGGAAATCTGTTATTTTTTTTTTTTTTTTTTATTAACATAAACCGTAAATCTGTAATAATACTTAGCTAATAATGGCTTAGTACTTTTTTTGTTTTTAAAAAAACATAAATTTCCTTTTACCCAAGATTTATGAAAAAAAATTAACCTGAAAATTATACAACATATTCAGTAAAAATTTTAAACAATTCAAGAATAAATGTAAAAAACAAATTTATTTTAAAGTAATATAACAAGAAATATCATATGTAGGTTCCTTTTTCTTACAGCTGGCCAAAGTGAACAAAAAATAGTTCTAAGTTTATACACTTTACCTGTTTGTTTACTATAAATATAAATGTTGGTTTCTCAAATAAAATAAAATAGTTGCCGTGCACAAAAAATGTCCCGTGCATTTTGTAAGGCTAAGACAAGCATTATCGACAAAATGAAGAAAGGGATTGATGCATTGGTTTGGACATGTAGAGCGAATAAACGGCTTAAATGATTTGCGATGCGAATCTTGATGGATGCAGAGAACGAAAAAGACCAAGAAAAACAAGACACAATTAAATTTAACAAACTTGTCAAAATTCTGAATAATCGGCTTACGTGCGTGAGAAGATGTTTGAATGTAGAGGAAGACAGATCTCTTTTTAGATGTAGATGATTTTTTTGTTTCATTTTATTTTCGTACAAAAATTTCGTTTTTCGTTATGAACATTTGACGATAACTCTATTAACTTCCCATTTTCATCAGAGCCCAGAATTCTGTTTCTATTTCACACGAAGAACTGTATTTTTCATTTCAAAACTTTTGGACCAAATGGGATAATTTCAACCTATGAAGAACTTTTATTGTAAAATGCTCCAATGCTCCGACCAAATAACTTATAAGTACGTATAATTATAATCTTCGTTTTGTAAACGTAACAAATTTATGAGAAATATATTGTTTTTATTAAAAAAAAATAATAATAATAATAATACCAACACTGTTTTGAGTTTGTCCAAATTTTTGTAGATAGAGACTGGATTCAACCCCTAGGAAGCTGTTAATATTAACATAATACAACAAAGATGAAGAACATTTTAGAGAAGGGAATGTAGAAGTGTAGGCATCTACAGGGCTTATGACCTGTCATTGGCTGTTTAAGTGACCACTTTTGAAGAAACTCAAAACATTGTTTATAAATCCACCTGGTCGAAGAAGAAGTATAATAATAGAAAAATATTTTTAGGCGTTGCCTAGTATGTAGGTGAAATAATTCAATCGTATGAATCTCACCTCCAACAATTAAGGTTTCAGCTCTCTTACTTCACATACGTCAACACTAAAAGCATCTACTACATTCCCGAATCCGTTTAAAATACTCAATGTCTGTCTTCGGATTCATTCATACAAGCAAGCAATTTTTTTTTTATTACGAATTGATTGTATTTCTTCCTCTACTAACCAAATTCGGTAAGAAAAAACGCGAACAAATATTTACATTTACAACTTTCAACGTCCAAACGTCAACAGATGGAAGAATCGAAGGAATATAGATGTTCAAATATAAGCAGAACGGTGAATGTTTCACAGTGTGTAAATTGGCCACTTAAACCAGCCAATGACTGGTCATAAGTCTTGTGGATGCCTAGACTTCTATATTCCCTTCACTAAAACTACTATCTCTGTTGTATTATGTTAACCTTCATCGAGTCAGCATAGATTGCTTCATATTCCAGTATACAGGACCAACCTGCCTATTGTTATGCCTGTTAGAAGGGCTACCGCTATGCGGAACAACATCGCTCTGGATATTGATCTGTTCCATGTATCCGAAGGGGTTTTCCGGAGCAGGATTCTCCTACTACTTTGACATGAGTCTATTTCACGTATTTTTGTCTTTTTTTAAATATGTACGTATCGAATATATGTTTGTAATGTAAATGTTATATTTAAAATAAATTTATTGAATTGAATTGAATCGACTTGAATAATATTCAATTTTTATTATTTCTAGTAATGTTATTTCTTAATTTATTTTTTTATTTTTTATTTTTATAGTATAAATAAAATAACTTTTGTATTCACATTAAGTTACTTTTCATTTACCTATTTTCTTTAACCCCCTAAATGTTTGCTGAAGAAAAAATGGCCCGCGGCCTAAAAAAAGATGAACAGTTCTGCTTTTTTTATGTATTTTATTTTATTTATTATTTACATACAATATTACATTTTAAGTATTTTTAAAACCTTTTTTTTACAGGACTCACCAAGCCAATGAATATGGCTTGTCGGTAAAGATCCTTTACAATTAATCATATGATAGTCCTTCATAGTTGTATAATAATAATTACTACTAACTTAAATATAAGGAGCGAAAAAAAGTGCATGTAATTTATGCTTTCAAAAAAATATTTAGAAAGATGTAAAAAAAAGCAAAAAACAAATGAATGATAACGCAATTTTAAGATAAAAAATAAATAAATACAAAACCGGAGTACCAAAATTTAAAACAGAAGTGTGTACATATTTAATAGGCACAAAGCATTTTATTAAAAACATTATTTATTAACATATCCATATCTATATCTAAGTCTATATCTTTATCACATCCTCATCCATATCCATACATATATATACCCTTACATGCACACATACATATCCAAACATACATATATACACATATATACACACACATACATATAAACATACATATATACACATAAACATCCATGAGAATATTACTTAGTTATAAATTCTATTTTATATATATATATATATTTGTATATACAAATATTCAATTTTTTAAATATATAAACTCCTGATCGAATAGTCAGTCTATTATTTTGCCCTTGTCACTTTTGGTAGTGCCATTTCTCAGATTGTTTGGCAACAAATTGAACATAACTGGAAACGCATATTTTAAAGTTCTTGTCCCATATTTGTCGCTTGTCTTTGGAATCACTAAACCTTCATTTTGTGTGAATCTTGTGTAATAACCATGTTCCAATAAATTTTTGAATTTATCACTTTTTCTTTGTTCCAAAATGATACGGAGCCACAGAATTCCTCGAACCGGCAGCGCCTTAATGGATTTATATAGTACACATTTGTTACTCCTTATTTTGTAAATATCATTAGAGACTATTTTTTTAACGATGGAACACTGTAAACTCTGTATCACTTTTATGTTTGTAATTGTTGAGTGACCCCATGCTTTGATACCATATCTTAGTATAGCCTCCACCAAGGAAAAATAAATAATTCTGACTGTACTTTTAGGCAGAATAAACGATAACTTATAAAAAGTACTAACTAGAGTCCGCAATCGATCACAAAGGTTAGATATTTGACAATTCCATTCAAAATTGACATCTATATATATTGCTAAATATTTATATTGACTTTCAAATTGAATAACATCGCAGTTACTGTGTAATGGAATTTTATTATGTAGACATTTAACATTATGGGCAATGAAATTTTGAAGTATGTATTGTTTAGCATGAAGTGATTTAATATACAAGCATTTTGTTTTTTTTTGTATTAATAATGAGTCCAAAATCATGTGCCCAATTCAAAAGTTTATTAAAATCGTTTTGCATTTTTTCTTGCATTTCTAGTGGATTTTTCCCCGAAATCACAAGTGCCGTATCGTCTGCAAAGATAATTTTTTTAACATTTCGCAACAATTTTTTTTATAAATGACACATAAATTATGTATAATTTTGGGCGTAAAATCGATCCCTGAGGTACTCCGGATAAATATTCCTTGTCTGAACTTAAAATGTTTTTAATTTTAACGCTCATTTTTCTCCCCGATAAATAATTTTGAAAAAAAGAATGCAGTGTTCCCCTTATCCTAATTGACTCTAATATTTCTAATAATTTTGAGTGACTTAAAGTGTCGAATGCTTTTGAAAAATCTATAAATAAAACCAAGATATGCTGTAAGCCATTCCATTCATTATTTATGTAATCTACGAATTTATGTAATAGATCGTCGCACCTTTTTTTTTCTGAAATCCGAATTGACAAGGATCAATAATATTGAACTTCTCCAAATAGTGATCCAAATTAATACGTACATATTTTTCTAATATTTTTTCGATCGCAGGCAATAAAGATATCGGTCTATAATTATTTACATTAGAATGATCTCCCCTTTTGTAAATATCCAATGTACAGATTTGTGTTTTACTTTTTTTTTACGAAATCACAAGGTTTTTTTCCCCTCCTGAACGTTTTGACAATCTGATTTATTTATCCGAAGTATTGAACTTACATAGACGATATTCTCATTATCAGTTGGCTGTTTTGGCATCCTACACAACTATGTATGAATAGTTATAAGTTTCACTAAGCATGGCTACTCGGAGGAAAATAAGTTACGATCAATTTCAGTAACTAACTATTTAGATAAACGGAGATGGTATGCAGTAAACAATTATTTCGTTTACTTACTAATAAGCTCTGGAAATATGCTATCTTTTGCCAATGATAAGCACTGCGTACATTTGAATAATTTCTAAGATACCATAACTCGTTAAATAGATTTCATTATTCATTTTTTTAACCTTATCTGAAGCATTTTAATCTTTGAATTGTAAGGTTACTAGAGGCCAAGTAACTTATATTTTCTAATACCGACCTCGTTCATGTATTGGGCGTAACATAAGTTGTGTCCGTTTTTATCCTAATGAAGAGAACAAAAGGATATAACAAAAAAATAACAATTACAAGAAATTTGTCAATCATTCAAAGCATCTTTTCCTTGCACTTTTGGCTGTTTTATTCCCTCCATTGAACACAAACAGAAAAAGGTTTCGGAAATGCTCACTTTCATCTACTTGACATTTATGTTGGAGGTTTGTAATCAAATCAAATAATACGTGTAATTTAAAAGCAAACACAGTAACTTGTGGAGCAGAAAATTTTCTTTCAAATGGCGTAAAACCTTTAACATTTTTTTTAACTTTCTGTGCTCATTTTTAAATTTGGACACAACTTATGTTTACTTCAAAGTCATCTTAACCGTTGCTTTATGCGCTCCTGATATATTACAAGGCACCTTATGCATCTTGTGCAAATGCGGGTATGATTGAAAACCTGCATACTCTGATATTAGAAATTAGCATTTTGTTGATTTGGAATAGATTTTTATTACATATATTTTTACCAATATTGAAGATGTCTTGAAAACAATAAAACCGATCAATGGATATTTTAAAGAATTGGATTTAAGTATCACTCTTTTTCTTTATCATATTACCAATAACAGTAATCAAACCCGATAGGCATATAACACTCTTTACTCGTAGACAATAATATACACTTTAAACCAGTATTATAGAAATATTTTTTCAAATATTTTTTAAAATTTTATTTTGTTAGCAACAAAAGACAGAAATATGCATTATGTTTCCTGTTGTAACACAAGTTATTTTGAAAAGCAAAATAATAACAAGAAAAATGTAAAACATAACAAAAAATATACAAGACACAATGGCTTATTTTATGCGATCATAAAAATCCACCCGTCACGATCTAATTTCTTTTTTACAAATTGACTTTTATTGTATGATTATAATATACGTTATAATATTTTTCATCTGTTTAATAGCAGGCTCTGTTCTTTCTGTTTAATTAGTTGTTAATGAACGGAGCCAATAAAAATTAAAATATGCATCGTACTATCATTGCTAGGAGTTTTTTATAATTTTTGTATTAATGTTGTGCGGCATCCATTTTAAAGCCCCTTATAATTTTATTATTGAGAATAATATTCCGGCGCTCTTCAACATACCGTCAGAATAGTTTTCCCAATACATGAAGGTGCTGGGTAGGAGTACCTAACTGTACCTAAAAGAAGCACCTTTACACTTCTGGTCGAACAATAAGGAGAGGTCTCAGCAAAATATCCATACGAGGTTTTCCCATAGCACGAATTATGTCATACCCGAAACCCGTACGACATTTGCTCAGAGGCATATCTCATTTATCGCACCGAGAGTGTTCAATATTTTGGAAGAGCGTATTGAGCTCTCAAGGACAAAAACTATTTTCAAGAAAGGAGTTAAAGACTGGACTTTCCTTAGTGGGAGGGATTTGAGTAGGAAACTCCTTGATGATTTTCGGAATGTTTGAGTTTGCTGTTTACCATATTGATGTACCATATAGATGTTTTTAAAAAAATATATATTTTATGTTTCTTATCCCATATTTATGGTGATATACTCATGTGTCTGTGTCAACTAATTGCCTGTCCTATCTCAACACAGTACTTCTAGTCTCATGGAGTTGGAACTTACGTCTCAAATGATGTACAATAAACTTATGTTTGTTAATAAATAAATAAAATCACTCCGCGCATGACGTCACTAGTTCTCTTCAGTGAGTTGTCTTTTTTGGTGAATTGGCTTCCCGGAAACCGGAAATATATACAACGCTCTATCATTGGTTGATTTAGAAGAACTTGTGACGTCATTTAAAGTAGTTTTTAGTAGTTTTAGTATAAAGAAGCTTGTGTAGCTTTGAAGCCGGTCGGTAGAAAAAAAATAGTTCTTTAAAACCAAATTGTTTTATATTGATTTTATTAAAAATAATTATGTATTTTTCATGAACTTCCATTGCTACGCTTTGATTTCACCTCAATACTATATTGTTTAAATTACAATAACTTAAAGCCTCATTTTTTTACTCTCGCAAACTTATTTATCTTAATCTTAAAGGTGTTTCAAGTAGGAATTTATGCATATTTTCATTACTTTTATCACGCATCATACACGTATTTATTTCATTGCGATAATTGTATGTAATGATATACGTATTAATAATACTTGAACCAATTAAATAAAAACCTTCCATCGACGAATATGGCATTTCGAAAAAAGCTAATCCTGAAATAGAAAAACAACAATTTAAAACAATCAAGTTTAAAACGATGATTCGAGAATTTCCCGCAGTGACTTATGCGGTTTTGTCTTATCGAGTACAAGTTTACTAATCATGTCTCGATTTACCAATTAAAAAAGATGTTTATGTCTTTCGAGTCTAAATGAGATCTATGGTTAAATTATCGAGTCAGCAAAAGTGTTCTAAAAGCGCGATGATTTTAGTGAGAAATGCTGACGTTGGTAGTGTATATTAAAACCTGTTTGACATACAACGGATATGCTTTAATAAAGTCATCGAAGTCAATAATTCGAATATAATTTGTTTCGATATCAAAATATTGTGACCGCATAATGATTCGTGACAAAATTTAACCAAAAATAAACGTACAATTTTACCGTTGGTTTATTACAGCCTTATCATATTTAATTTGTATCGGTCGACTATCATAAAATTCTGCCAAAAGCTTTCGACAGTTAGCCAAATTCTACTTTCATTGCAGAGCTTCCTATTGCCTGCTTTAGGAAATAATTATATTTTTCCATGGAGCAACAGGATAAATCATTAATATGAATTTTTAAAACATTTAAACCAAAATTAATATCAATGGTGTCAATATAATAAAAACGTGGCTGGACAACAATCTCTTAACTTTAAATATTGACAAAACAAAATATATAACATTTAGTAAAACCACAGTGGGACAGCCTATTAAAAACCTTCAATTGAAAATAAGCTCTGAAATACTTGAATCAGTACACCATATAAAATATTTAGGAATAATTATTGATAAATATTTTAAATGGACAGAACACATCGAATATATATCACTTTACTTCTATACTTCTTCATGGACCAGGTGGATTTATCAACAATATTTTGAGTTTGTCCAAATGTTTGTAGACCAGGAGTGGATTCAACTCCCTGGGGAGCTGTTGATAATAACATATTACAACAGAGATGAAGAACATTTAAGAGAAGGTAATATAGAAGTCTAGGCATCTACAGGGCTTATGACATTTTCAATGGCTGGTTTAAGTGGCCACTTTACACACTGTGTAACATTCACCATTGTGCCTATATTTAAACATCTATATTCCTTCTGTTATTCATTTAATAAATATTTTCTTCATAATATCTTGGTGCAATGAGTTTCTGTGTCATTTTTCTGTTTGTTATTTTTCTGGAATGTTTTTCTTCGATTTTTCTCCTCTATAATCTCGTTGCGTTCCATCAAAATAGCGTTTACGAATAAGATAATCAAATCTTGATTTATAATGAGTTTAACTACTGACTTTTACGTCTTTGAAATATCCTACAAAGCTTTTAAAGAGCGATAAAATAATCTTAAAAACCACATCAGTGTGACAGGGGAAAAATAAAAGCACTTGCTCTGAACAACAACCAATAATTTACGAGATGCGAGTTCCGAACTTTATTACCCTTCTTTTAATTTGCTTATGTTAATTTTTAAATCAGAATGAAATATTTAGCCGATGTTTACGCTAATTTGTAAATACTCACTTCGATAAAAATACCAATACCGGCATATTTTTTTTCGACCTCTTTCTTACACTAACTTTTATATATATGTTTAAAAATGTTGGACGTGTTGTCAGTAAATGAGACTTCCTCCGTTTTGTTTGAATGTGCAATCTTACAATTATATAAGTTACAGCTAATTCTCTAAAAAGCATAAAAAAATGGCCCGTTCTAGGGCGTCTGCCTCACAATTTTATGAAACACGTCAAATTTGTGAATATTTTAATTGAAGAAAAAAAAGGTAAATTGAACATTAGTACTTACATTGATTAAAAACAAAACAATAAAATAAATTAAACAACCTTGTTTTTAACCACTAATTTTAATTTTTCACCGACCGGTTTCAAAGCAAACAAGCTTCTTTGTCAAGGTTTACGTACGTAACTAAGTTACGTAAACCTTGACAAAGAATCCTGTTTGCTTTGAAACCGGTCGGTGAAAAATAAAAATTTGTGATTAAAAACAAAGTTGTTTCATTTATTTTATTATACTGAATAACCACAAAGTTAGTGCTTCAAATATAAACTTTATAAAAATTCAAAAACAAAACAGTTTATCATAATATATTATATTATGTGGATCTTCTTCTTATCTCTGTCCCATTATGTAACCTACCTTTTTATATGTTCAGTTTTCATCTTTGATTTTTACCGGTAACAGATTATGTATTTTTGGTCCAAGATTATTAAATTAAATTAATAATTCGTTTTTAACGCGTTAACTCTGTTTCCCTAGTCGCTTATTGTACTAAGACCTGTGTATATCTGGGCCATTTGTCCAATTATGTACTACTTATACCGAGAAGGGGATTTGGCTCCTGAGAAAAATTGGCCTAAGTAGCTGTAAAGTTATTACCGCGTTTGCCCAAATATTCCGAACTTAATATGGCATTTTCCTCTCACTCTGTGACTACATGGGTTCATTTTATTATTTTATTTGCGTCTACAGTCATATTAACCAAAAGAAAATTACTATCAATAGTCAATCTTTTGGACAGAGGTCTTTTTGCTTTATAGCTCCTAGAATTTGTAATAAGGTTGAAGATATTTTATTCATATTATTGTTATCACACTTTGTGGTGTGACATTTTACACTTATTTGTTTATAAATTTGTATAAACCACTTTATTTTTTTTATTACACTTCGACCGGTTTCGAGGTTACTACCTCATCGTCAGGAATTTAACTAACTTATAATTACACGCGTTGCTATTTATATAATAAAATATTGTATGAAAGAGACAGAAAATTGAAAGAAAGAGAGAGAAAGAAGATAAAATAAATCATAACGGGAATAGTTTTAAAAGAGGACTCGAAATTTAATTGATTATTTATTATTTGAAGTTTTTGATTAATGGCTTTACTAATTTCTAATCGTTCTAAATTATCTTAACGAAAACCATTTTTATTGACACGCAAAATTTCTACACACGTTTCTTGATTAAATGCATGGTTTTCGGATATAAGATGATTTGCGAATTCTGAAAAATTATTATTACTCAGACATCTTATATGTTCTTTGATTCTAACTTTAAATTTACGTGAAGTTTTTCCAACATAGAAATTTGGGCAATTTAAACAATTTCATTTATAAATTCCCGAATGATTTAATTCATCATCCTTATCTTTACAATTTGTTAATATTTTACCTTTGTTATTATTAGTATAAAAAGCTGGCCTAATATTGTTAGGTAAAATTTGTGCTATATTATTAAAAAAAGAATTTATGTACCAAATTCTACGCCAGTTCTCATTTTTATTGGAAATATTTTGGGAACTGTAAACATATTTTTTCCTATAGTTTAATTTAAGTTTTTTATTCAAAATATTGTCAATTAAATTTAGTTCATAGCCATTATTGAAAGCAATACTCTTTATAGTATTTAATTCTAAGTCAAAATTATTTTTATTTAGTGGCATTGAAGTAAGCCGATGTATCATAGAATGGAAAGCAGAGTGTTTATGTGACAAAGGATGATTAGAAGGTTTATGAATGACCGTATCTGTATATGTCGTATCTATATATTTTATTCACCCAACCCGATGTAACTACTATACAAAAAAATTTAATAACCCAGTTGTTTATTCAGTAAGGAATAAAAGAAACTGAAAGCTTGTTAAACTACATTGTAAAGTAAATAATATTAACATTATCTACGATAATTTACACACTGTTCACTTACACCTTATATAATTGCATGTTGACAGAGTGGTTTTTGTCGAGTTGTCTACTGCTACTACCACTAACATCACGCCATTTCCCTTTAGGGGTTGGCTGAGTGGATGGACCGCCACACACGTCTATCCTGGCATACACTCCTAGCTTATTCCACATTCTTAGATATTGTCATACATGCCCATCAGTTGTGTTTGCTTTTAATGTGATTTTTAATGTGTGTTAATAAATATTAAATTATAATATAATTTTTACTTAAACGAAAATATTTTTTGGATTTTCATTCCACTTTTTGTAGACTTAACAATTTATTGAATTTTCAGTTATATTTTAAATTTTTTGATATCTAAAATTTCTCAATTGTACCGTTAAAAACCGAAATCGTAAAACCATATACGGACATAATATCAAACCATCAGTTAACATGGTATGTTGCCACTGAATACAGTGAGTGTTGAGTACGTAATACATGACAGGTCATAAGCCCTGTTAATGCCTAGACTTTAGATCATAATAAACATTGATGTTAAAACGGTATGTTGAATTGGAATATTTCATTCATTTAAGGGGTTAATTTGTGTGAAATTAGACACATTTGCTTTTTTTCCAAAACGTATCATTATTTTTATAATAAAGATCCGACATCATTGTGAAATTGATGCAGAAACAATGAATAAAAACGTGCAGTTTAGTGCCTTCATTATATCGTCAATTTTTTATCATTTTTAATAACAGGTAACAATATTATTTCTTCGCTTTTACGAAACTAGTTCAACTTATATCATGCAAATTAAGGTGTTTATTTATGTATTCTCGTATATCTAACCGGAAATCGAACCGCTTTTAATGTGTTTCTGGGTTCATACATTTTATACTTTAACTGAATTAAAATTTACATTTTTCTGCCCCTCTGAATTGCGTTATAAAATATATATTAATTTCTCATTTTATGAGGAGCAGTTTTCCGCGATGTTTTTGCAACATTATTGTTATATGTATAATCAATACAGTGATGATTTAGATATATTTTATACCACGCCGCTGATGATCAAGTCCTCTGTTTTTAAAAAGAATTAACAATTAAAAATTCAAATAATGATTGGTTCTTCACTTTTGTTTTAACTCTTTACTCTTGTGTGTATAATTATTTTTTAAATTCATTATTGTTTAATATTAATATTTGCAAACATGAAGTAAACTTTTTAACTTTCCTTTTTTTATTGTAATATATATTGTATTGTTTTATTGTAATTTTATAAAAGTTTCATGGAACCGTAAATAAATCAATATATAAATATCAAATAAATTAGATTTATGATTTCATACTTAAATTAATTTATTGCTATCTAAAAACTGTCTGCCTTGTGGTCAAATGTTCATAGCTATTGCCTACTACGTAAGAGGTCTCGGGTTCGATTCCCGATATGGTTGACATGAAATATTTATTTAAAAAGGTGTTTTTACGCTGGAATATTTTACTGTCCCCTAGTCTGGCACCTGAAGCGTAAATATCCGTTTACACGTGGACAATACAATCGATACGCCAATGTGTAACAGTATATCAAGTAATTTTTAAAATTCTTAAAATCAGTATTAAGATTTTAAACTAAAGGTACTTGAAAAAATGTATCAAAGCGATATTAATAGTACCATATTTACTCATATTTAAAAAAAAAAAAATATTTTAAAAAGTGTAAGTACTTGTTATTAATATATCAATGGTCTTGTTCAAAGGTTTTCGATACTCTGTTTTTAATTAATAAAAATCTTATATGATAGATATCTATATGATTGAATAAGGGGTTTTTTTTTGTTTTTCAAAAATATTTACAAAATAGTCTTAAATTAAAGTTCTGCTGAGTTGCATACATACAACTCGTCAGCAGGCTCTTATAAGTTACATCGATTATTTACACTTAACCTACATTAACAATAATTTTACTTGAAAAACATTACATATTACATTATCAAAAATATAAAACTATTTTCTTTTTTAATAAAAATATAAAAAACTTTTTTCTATTAACCATAATTTGAGCAAACGTCTCACTTCTGTATTTAACTCAGTATTTTTAATATCGTTTGGTAACATGTTAAATATTTTAGGTATACTGTATTGCAGTGTTATTTGGCCATATTTATTGCAATATCTAAGAACAGCTAGTTCTTCCATACTAGTAAACCTGGTGTTGTAATCATGTACCAACTTGTGTTTATACTCGGAGTGCGACGCATGCTGACAAATCAATTTTTACCAAAGTAAAAAAGTTAAAAGTTGAACATGATCTATGTTAAAACAAATTCATAATTTATAACTGAATGTTATTAAATATTTGTATATTACCACTTACCGACTTTTCTATGTCTACCGGTTTCGAGACAACGTTTAATTGGTATCTTGACCAAGAGACGTGTGCGTCTCGAAACCGGTAGACATATAAAAATCGGTCAGTTGTTAAATACAAATATTTTATAACATTTTTCAAAATGTTTGACCACAAATTTAATGCTTTAAATGTTAATAATATTATCATTGATTGTTCTAGCTATTATAATTGAATTTTCCCTTACAAAAAACTACATGAAGCAAAAACGTTGTCATTTATCACTTGTTGACCTATACAAGATGTTTACGGTATTTCGTGGACACTTTTGCTGTAGCTATTATAAATTTCTGTGCGTTTTTGTCACATTTCACACTACGTTCAATATCGTCGATCGTGATAGAATGGATGATGAAACGTTCGGTTCCAATACATAACTGCTTATTTCCATTCCACCATTTTGTTTAAAGGTTGACTTTAGCATTCTTCAGCGTCAATAATTTAATTATGAAAGTCTTGACTAATTTTATATGATGTTGTTAATAAATAATAATAATAAACTGCATTTTAATACCTTTTTTGATAATTCCGTCTAAAAATAAGTTGTTAAATTTTTTCAACATATTATTACAAAAGAGATTAAGAAACATTGTAAAGACGAGAATAGTGAAATCTAGGCATCCACAGGCTTATGACTTGTCATTGGCTCGGCAACTCACCTACTAGGCAACGCCCAAAAACATTCTTCCAATTTATAAACTTCTTCTTAAGTTTGTTTTGAGAATGTCAAAATGTTTGTAGACATGATGGATTTTTGAGTTATTTACATTTCTCGCAACGCAACAGAGAGCGAAAATATTCATTAGAATGGTATATGAAATTCTAGGCATTTACAGGGCTTATGACCTATCATTACACTTTGTAAAATTCACATCATTGAAACAAATTTAGATTTAAATAACTCCCTAGGGAGGAAATCCAGCCTGTCTACAAACGTTTGGACATACTCGAAACATTGGTGTATTTCTTATCAAATATTTTAGAAATAGTCAGTTTCGTATTACAGCGCCACAAATATTTGTCACGAGTCCGTTGCCTAATAGTTCACATAATTTTTTTTACACCAGAACTTTTTCAGATTCTTAAAAACCCAAGGTATGAGATGGTATCCATTTTGCGAAATTGGTTAACTGAATCTTTAGAACTTTTTATAGTGTTCAGATATACATACGTTAGTTACATTTCTTCATTTAAGTCATTTCAATAAAATTGGTCTCTTCGATATAAAACAGATAATATAACGTCACAATAAACTAAATCGAAGTGTAATTAACTAAATGTGACTAACTGTTCATACGTGTCCAGATAAAAAGTGTACAGCGTCAAGGAGAAGTATGCAGGTTTGTGTTTCGTACAAAGGGTTTTTGTAGGCATTTTTATTTTATTCAAAGAAAACAACAGCCATTATAATTTTTAAAAATACAGTATTTACCTACAAACCAAAATTATATGTCAATTAGGGTTTTCTATATATAACTCAATACAATACCAAAAAACAAGAAAAAAAGCGTACACTACTCCGCATCATTCCACTCGTAAAAAAACAAAATATTACAATAATAATGTAACTGAACATATAAAAAGATTTATTGTGTATGCAGATAATTGGTAGAGTTCCATATTTAATTTGGTAATGTATCCAAAATAAAACAAGTTTATTGGATTGTAATTCTACTCTATTTTTTATAAAATATACAAAGAGTATATTGTGACGATTTCAACAATAATTTTCAAAATAAACCTGTATAAATGAAATCAATATTTTTATAATTATTACATTAATTTTAAAGTCATACTTACAAATGTTTCTAAATAATGGAAGGTTTTTCCCCAATATAACCAAAATATTCCTCTAATATACTCAGTATACCCTAATTGAATTTTAATTACTCCACTTATTTTGGCTTGTATAGAAATCCACAAACATAAAATAGCAATTATTTTTAGTATATAAGGAAACTTTGTAAATATTTAAGTTAGTTTGTTTGAAAATGTCCTAACAAGACGAAACTAAAAAGACGAAACTTTTTATATAATTTGGTAATGTTTGGATACATTACCAAATTATATAAAAAGATTGTTTATTTTTATTTACTCGATCTAAAAAAATCTTTTTACCTGCAGATCCATACAGAGTTATCCCAGATCCCTTTTTTCTTCCCTCATTTCTTCTTTTAAACAAGAGAAAATAAATATGACAAAAGTTTACAAAAAAAATAAAATATGAAAAGTATGTTGAATAGGTACAGTTCAACAATATTTTGAGTTTGTCCAAATTTTTGTAGACAAGGGCTGGATTCAACTCCCCGGGGAGCTGTTTATATTAATATATTACAACAGAGATGAAGAACATTTGAGAGATGGTAATATAGAAGTCTAGGTATCTACAGGGCTTATATGAAATATTATCTAAAAGGGCGTTTTTACAGTAGAATATTTCATAGTCCCTATACTGGTACCTGAAGCGTAAGACTGATCCCCTTAACTTCATGTAACAAAAATGATCAAGATACGCTGCGATTGGTTCCAATGCAGTGGCCCTATGCACCGTTAGATGCGGAAAGGGATTGACGATGATGGTGAAATGTCTTTTGAGTATAAAATGGTAACATATGAAGGTACGTCTCATTATCGTTCCCGTAGATTCATGGCTCGACGTACTCGGCCACGGCTAAGCCTCTCGAAGTGCATGTGCAATGTGCAGTTATTCATGCTAATTGCCTATTACCCCTCCGCCCCCCTAATCGATCTCCGCCATACCATCCTCAGCACTAACTAAACTGCAGTGCGAGGCATAGGAAGGACCGGGCAACTGGCGTGGACTAGACAGAACCTTAGCACTTTAACTAATTAACCTCACTCCAAACGGTTAACGTAATGCAAATCGCTATACACTGCTCTCCTTGTAACCGAATGTCGTACAGACACCGCTAAAAATATTTCATTTAATTAGGAAGTTCAGTGTTTTTTTTAAATTTTTATGAATCTGCATAAAGAATTTAATTTTTTTTATTTGGGAAATCAACAGTTCTGCATACATATTTATAGTAAACAAGCAGATATAGTGTATAAACTCAGAACTAATAACAGATTTCCACAAAGTATACAAAGTTAGTAAAGAAAATATATCACATATCAAATAAATACATACAATTTATACATATAAAATTTTTATTTTCATGTACTCAACAATCAAATATTTTTTTAATATTTATTTTAAGAACATTAAGTTACTGTAAATTGAACGGGATTAGGACAAGAATGCTTGAAGAGAGGATAAGGAGGGGAAGGGAGATTTACATATTTATTATTATAATGTCTTCTAAGTTACATAATGCATTTTTAGTGTAAATTTTAAATCAGACAGAGTGATGTTTGTGTAATCTATATTTTTTAATTTGTATTGTACACTGAAAAAGTCCTACAAAAAAAAGCATTTTTAACATTCGATGTTTTACTTATTGGTACATGAAACAGGTGGTACCGTCTACAAATCCTGGCTGGCACATGTATTGTTATTAAACCAAGCAGCTCTGTACAGTCAACCATTCCTGTCATAATTTTGTAAAGCAGTAGTTGGTCCGCACACACTCTGCGGTATTGTAGAAAAATGATTCCATGGAAGGTGGAGGCAGTGAAAGTAGATACATAAGAAATACCGGTTTTGTATTTAAGGTACATACTTTATAAATATGTTTTGAATACTTTCTATTCTACTTATATATATGGCATACTAAGGATTCCATATCTGAGATGCGTATTCCAAATGGCTTCTATAGGGATCTATAGGGCCAATGTCAGATTTAATATTTTTCTTGCCAGCATTTTATAGAAGGTCGATGTCAAATAAAAAATAATTATTTTATTTTATTTTATATGGGAAATCAACAGTTCTACACACATATTTATAGTAAAATTATGTACCTAAATATACATATGTGGTAATGTTTTTTATTAATATTCGTTGTGGAAAAAAACAAAAAATTCGTTATAACGACATAAAATGGCTAAATAATTCTCTCCTATAATATTACGATTTACAACATTGGAAATAAACATCTTAAAAAAATACTACTACTACCATCACGCCATTTCCCCGTAGGGGTAGGCAGAGAGAATGGACCGCCACACACGTCTATCCTGGCGTTCAATCCTAGCCTCTTCCACATTCATACATCTTGTCATACATGCCCTTCGGTTCTGTCTACTTTTGACATGACCAGACTTAAGATTTTGGTTTATCTGATCATGCCACGTCTTCCTTGGTTCGTTCGTCTAAGAGATTGCATTTCAACCGCGTTCACTCGGCTTTCATCCTTCTTCTGCCAGTTCCATGTTTCACTTCCATACATAAGTGTTGGGACTAAAACTCCGTTGTGCACTGCCAGTTTAGCTTTGATTGACATATTTTTATTAGAAATAACTCTCATAAATTTGATTATAGCTGGCATTGTCCGGATTATGAACAAGCGTAAGTCACTTAACCAAATTTTAGTCACCTGGCTTCATTAAAAAACCTTTAGATATTTTTCAATATGTCGGAATGAAAAATTTCCAATGAAATTGATTAATAACACATAAATCAATTATGTTGTATGCATAAAACCTCCGAAACACAAAAATACTGATTGTTTTTTCGTGTCCAAACTTTCAAATGACGATTTTTTTTTTCATTCTTTTTAAGCTGTATTATGTATAATGTATGTATTTTCTGAGATTTGATCTCGTACTCTTTTAGCTTGTATTATATACGTACATGTTATTTTTAACTTTATTTATTTATTTTTTATTCTTTTATATATTGCATTATGTATTGCGTATATTCTATAGTTTTTTTTAACCTTTTTATACTCTTTCAATCTGTATGATGTAGTTATATGTAATTTTTCATTTTTATTTACATACTTTAAAGCTGCATCACGTTCATGTAACTCTCAATACCTTGTATTATATATAATATGTACTCTTTCATACTCATAATAGCTTAAAACATAGAAAATAAGTTTGTAATAATTATTATTTTTTGCGATAAGTTATTGATTTATAATGTCTCATATTTTTTTATTCTGCTTTTATTTGATATTAGTTTAAAATGCCTATCTACTCGTGGTGTAATGGTCAGCGCATTCGCCTACCATGCGAGAGGTTTTGGATTAGATTCCCGACGTGGTTGATATGAACTATTATTTAAAAGGCAGTTTTTACACCAGACTATTTCATGATCCCTAAACTGGTACCTGAAGCGTAAGACTGATCATCTTACCTTCATGTAACAAAAATTATCAAGATACGCTGCGATTGGTGTACCAATGCATAGCCCTACGCACCATTAGGTGCGAAAAGGGAATGACGATGATAAGTTTAAAATATGACTAAGTCCATAAATAAATATGGTTATCTGCATGTCCTTAAATGAGTTTTTTTTCCAAATACTCCTTAGGAATATTGTATGAAATTATTTATACTATGTTTTCAATTTAAATAATAAAAAAAAATGGGTTTGTAACTTTTGCCTGAATGGCGACGATAGGTAATCGGCCAGGGCCTCAATTACAATGGGAAGTTAGAATTATCTTCCACTGTCTATAAAGAAAAACCGATATTTGTGTACAAAAATGAGTATATTTGCATGAGCATTTAAAGCATCTTCGTCGGTTACCTATAATTGAACATGTTTAAAAGAAAAAATGTATGCATATTCTGATTTTCAAACAGAAAACTTAATTTTAATTTGTAGATAAAATTGAAGATAACTTCCCATTTTAATCGGGGCCCTGGAATAATATCGTTAAATAATGTTTTATACTAAATAATAACTGTGAAAAAAAATGAGTTTGATTGGTTTATTTTTGGCACGATAATTTATGAAAATTAACACTACTTTAATATTAATACTACTATATTTTACTATTATTTTCTTGATTTTAATGATACCACTATTTTGTATATTTGATTATGTGTGATTCTTAATTTGTACAATTTATATTTTTAAAATTATTTCTGATTATCTTTGTTGCATTGTATTCTTTGGAATTTGATTATTTACTACATTTACCATTTTTCTAGACTGTGATTCTATGTCATTATAATTTGATCTAATTAACTTTACCATGTATTTTTATTGTTATTGATTGTGGCTTGACACGGGCATAGCCTAAAAAGCCTTTATAAGTTCATAAATATTTTATTTTGTAATTTTAAATGAATAAATAAATAAATAACAGTTCAGGCCAATCTGTTTTATTTTTTAATAGTTTGAATTGGACGAGAGGTATGTGATTTATTGCAACCCTGTGTTGCATAATATGTTTTTTTGCTGTGTCATTCTTAACCTCGTTATTTGTGAGCTTCTGATCAAGCTGTCACTCGACTCCTGCGTATGGCATAAAGATTTATTCTTCCCCATAAATCCCTTATACAAGTGTTATAATGCATTTAGCTTGACCCGCGTAGTTCAACGCGTGCGTCTGTCATTCTGAGGAGAATATCAAGATACCTACTTTGATAATTGGATAAGGCAGTTCGGCTACCGAAGACATTAAATATTTTCTTGTTTGAGAAGACCGATATAGTACGTTTAATTGATTGAAAAAAGTTTTTTGTAACAAATTTAATGTATTTTAAGGATATAGTCTGGTAAAACGCACGCAAAATGAGGAAATCGTATGATTTTGTCATCGTATGATTGTTCAAAACGAATGGTTTTTTTAAATCGCACAATAATAAAAAAATAAAAAACTAAATTCGATATGAACAATAATTTTAAAGGTATTTCTGTAAAAAAATATTCTTAAAAGTTTTATGTAACTAAAATATAATTAGTTTTAGACCGGCAGATTACGCCATTTCAAATTAAGACTGAACTTAGTATCTGGGATCTCAATATAAACTGATACCCGTATGCAGAGACAAACTTAAGGTGAGGAAAGTACATTCTAATTTAAAATGCAGAGAATAACCCGAAGGTGAAGACAATAGAATGTACTCTCCTCACCTTTAGGTTTGTCTCTGCATACGGGTATAAGTGTCAAACTAAAACTTGTAATAATTTGAAGATAATATAAATTGAACATGAAAGTGGCCGAAGCAAAATTTTAATTGTTTGTTTTGAAAAGAAATACAAGCATTTTAAATCACATACTTTTTGTGACATTTTTATTTATTTTTACGTATTATTTTGTCTTCAGTAATACTTTTTAAAAAATATGTTTATTGAAACAATTATTTTTTTAAAAATTGTATGCTCTTTTTTTAAAAGAAGATAATTTTGGTTGTAATTTTCAATTTATAACAATGTCTTATTTACGTTTTTATGACCTTCATACCTGCCCTAATCGGTACCGGTATTGCGCGATTAAAAAAAACCATGTGTTTTAAAATGGCAAAATCGCATGGTTTCCTCATTTTGCGTGCGTTTTACCAGACTACAGCCTTAACAACAATAGATAGCTTGAAGTTTACGTTGATTGTTTTTAACGTGTTTTTTTTATTGTGAAGTCAAAGAATAACAAACATAATATTATTTCAATGTCAATTATTTATGTTTAACGCATTTACTTTGTGGTCAAACATTTTAACTAATGAAAGTTAATATTAGTACATATATAACCACTAACCTACTTTTAATGTCTGCCGTTTCTCTGAAAGAGGCTCCTAGCCCCTGCCCTTCTCAAACATCACCCTCATCCATTCTCCAACATACTACTAAATATTACTAACCTATTTTAGTGCATATTCGGACACCGTGGTGTTGCATCTCACTCTAACTCCTGCATCTAATTCATGTACTTTAATCTTAATAATTTGTTATTAATGCATACTGCAAATAAATCATGTTTTCGTAATATCAGCATATGTTAATTTGGTTTTTCTTCTATTTTCTTTTCTTTTCTTTTCTTTTCTTTTCTTTTCATGTTCATATCATATCATTTATATATGCTATCATTTTTAAATAATTAAAAAAGAAATGGCCCACGCTCAGACGCTGAAGTCTTTGTGGGCATTTTTTCCAATTCATGTTATAACTTAATTTTAAAATGTATTTTTCTAAAGTGTATTTTGTAACTATATTTCTATGTAAATAATATTTGTATGGAAAAATAAACAAATAAAACACTACGGTAAAAATGAAAGTGTATTTTAGTATCTTTTGTTTCTGACACAGAGACGGGTACGTCTTGAAACCTGTACATATAAAAAGTCGGAAAGTAGTTTTATACTAATATTACCTAACATTATCTTTATTCCTACTTAAGTTACTTATTTTTCGATGTACATACATATTATGTCTTAACGGAAACAATGGAACAGATACGGTCAGGCATTAATAAAACTTATTCATTATAAAATTTTACATTTAGAATTTCTTTTCTGACTTAAACAAGATATGGCTATTTATTGCATATAGTATTAAGAGATAATTTTTTCTTATAACTTTTTCATTTTCACGACTTTCATATACCTGGTGAAGATGGCGTTTTTCTTTCGGTGAACAAGCCAAACAACATGCTTTGTTTAATTTGAACAACGATCGGTTTTGCCTAAGTAGGCATCTTCAGGACTAGTTATATCTATTTATTTACTATTTAGTTTTATCAAAAAAAATCTAAAAAAAACGTCAATCTTATCAAACAACCTACGGCAAAGAACCCTGAAAAAAATGCGTATTAAGTGCGATTACGATATTCATAAAATGTACAGTCAAGTTATTGTTTTTCTTTTATCTTTTTTTCTCTTCTCTTAAATAAATGTAAGTATGTATGTTTGCTTATTGTTTTAAAAAAAAATATGAAAATAATAAAACGATTAGAATGGAATTAGAACATTCTTTTTTTTCTATTGTTTTATTATTTTCCAAAAAAATCTCTCCATACTACTTATATTTTATGTCAAAACTAATTTCGTTTGTTTTACTAATTAATTAAATTCTGTGTGCAAGCTGATAAAGAAACCAGATTTATTATATTTCCTGAAAATTCCATTAACCCATCTGAAAATGCCTAACAGCTCTAAATAATGCGATGGAAAGGAATGTTTTTTAATTTAACTTGAGAGTATTTTTTTTCTGTGCCTTTGTTTAGTATGGACGAAATCATATTTTGAAGAATTAAATGGTAAGAAAAGCGAAAACTTCACATGGATTCCGCTCTTTTATTTTTCACTTTTTTCAAACATTTTTTTTTTTTTTTTTTTTATTTCCTCTTGTTCCCGTTATTCATTGCTTTGCTTATGCATACAAAGCTTTTTTCCTGGTATGTATATTTTGCACAATAGTTATTTTTCACGGGTCTGAGTCAATTCCTTCATTATTTTTTCATTTTTGTAACCATGGCCTTTAGAAAGTCTATGTATTTTCAGAAGTAGCTTCATTTTTTATAACTTCTTCTGGGTTTTAAAAAATTTGGCTGTATTGTGCGCACATTGTATGCAGTTTAACCTCTCGGCGTCAAACATAGGACAATCTAGTAATATATGGAGGACATCCTGAGAGCTGAGTCCATCGCAAGGGCAGCAATCGTTATCTCTTTTTTAAATCTATGAATATACTTTCGAAAAGCACCATGACCTGAAAGCATTTGAGTCAGCTCGTAAGTCCGCCCAAAAGTATCCAATATCTCGGCATCTTTTATATTTTTGAAAAACAATTTCGTTATTTTGCCTGTATCGCTTGATAAATATCTTTTGTTCCAAGTATCGTATGATGTTTCTTGCACTATTTTTTTAATATATGATATGGGAATGTGTCATAGGTAGGGAGAGTTCTCATTTTGGAAGCTTTTTCGCTAATTCATCCGCTCGCTCATTTTCCATGTCGCCATCGTGTGCTTTAATCCATGTCATTGCAATTTCGTTTTTTACATGTTCGGTTATTTAAATTATTTCAACAGAGAGGGAAACATTTTTGAGAAGGGAATATGGAAGTCTAGGCATTTACAGGGCTTATGACCTGTCATTGGCTGGTTTAAGTGGCCACTTTACACACTGTGTAACATTCACCATTCTGCCCATGTTTGAACATCCACATATAGAAGAAGGGTTTGTTTGGAAAATGTTAACGGATTCGTTAAAAAACCCCTTTAACATTTTTTTTTAAATTTTATAAATAAATGGATTCTCAGAACTCCTGTGTACTTAACTTAATTTCGTTAAAAATGGTATGTTGGACAAAAACGAATTTGAGCGACGACATGTATGTGTTTGAATATGAATAAGTATACGTCAACTTTCGTCTACTCTCCAGTAAATAGAGTCAGGCAATCGGATGAACTTTATGTTCGTGTAATTAAGCATGCCTCAGGCGTAGAACTAAGTTAAACTCTTTTTTTTTTTTACCGATCATTATTTTATTTATTTATTATCGTCTAAAAGACTTTTATGTAAAAAGAGATTATAAACGATTTTCAAATATAAAAATTGAATTCAAAATCACAGGAAAAACAAATTAAGATACTAGAATCTCCAATTTTTTATTTTTTTAAAGAATAATTATTGGTTCTTGAAGTTTAATAAAGCTTAAGCAAATTCACCTAATTTTTGGTCATCTGTGTGTTTGTTCACAAGAGTGTGAATTCTCAGAAACATAGAATTAATGCAATTCCCTATGCACCACCAGGTGCGGATAAGGGTTTTGATGATTATGATCTTCCTGGGATTGTCGAAGGGACAAGGTCGCGTGGACGTCAACCGACAATATGGAGCGGCCTAGTCGCTGAATTATCAGAATCATCAGTGACGAATGCCTATAGAAGAGCACAAGACCGTTCCAGATAGAGGGAGTCTGTCCACAGACGAGCCATGCCTAGAGTCAAGCGTAATACCATCCTCAGACATGAGGCACGGATGAAAAGAGAAAGATAAAGATGATGGTGTGAGAAAAATAATAACAAACGTTCGCTGCAATTTTGTACCAATACAGTGCCCTCTGCCCCATTTAATGCAAAAAAGAAAACGAGTATGATGCTTTTATGTATAATTAATTAACTCAAGCGAACGTTAATTTAAAAAAAGCATCCACATTTACTGCATAATAAGCATTTGGATTATAAGGTAAAATGAACTTTACTGTTTTGATTAACAAATTACAACAGGGGGTGAAGAATACCTTTGAAAGGGGAATATGGAAGTCTAGGCATTTACAGGGCTTATGACCTGTCATTGGCTGGTTTAAGTGGCCACTTTACACACTGTGCAACATTCACCATTTTGCCTATGTTTGAACATCCATATTTCTGTATTGCTTTTATTATTCAGGGCTGCGAATTTTTTTAAAAACAAAATTTCTTCAAGACCTTCTTTTAAAAGTTTTAATACATTTTACTTGACTTACCGTTAGATCATTTACGAATAACATCCAACGTCGCGTATTAGTTGCAGTTACATAATGTTTCTGATTTTCTTTCTTTTCCTTCTTCTTTTCCTTCTTCTTTTCCTTCTTCTTTTCCTTCTTCATTTCCTTTTTTGTTCTAAAACACATACGCCAGCCACGCCATCTCAGGCTAGATGATCCAAATGATTTAATTAACCACCTAACCGCTTAAAATAACTGACTACTAGCTGCTAGGTCCATTGGTTTAATATACTCTCGTGATTACTATAAGGCATTTGTCAGATTTTTTGTATCACTCCAACATTCATTTGTTAATAGTCTATTATTTCCGTGTAGCGCATTATTTAAAATCATCTTAAATGTTGTTTTTCTATTAAATTACTGCGCAATGTCCTGCACTCGTTTGTCTGATTACTTTATAACAGCTGGCGCATTTATTTATTTATTTTTGCACTACAACTGACTAAAATGACCAATTAAAATGGTGTATTACAACACAGAATACCCAAGTCTAACAAAAACTTTTCATTTTTATGAACTCGGGGAATTAGTTTTGAAACCCCGTGGATGAAACATTGGTCTTATCTGTTGCAAGATGGAGGTTGCCAATCATTATTTTGATTGTTTGCAGTTACTGATATTGCAAGCGTTTAGTATTTTTTTAATATATTATCATTTAGTGTATATCTTTCGTAAACCTTACAAATATAACGTTAATTAGTTTGATAATATCAATAAAATTTCTTCGTTTAGATTCATAATTTTGTTTTTTGACCAACAAGTACATTCCCCAAGACAAGAAAATCATTTACTACATTTTTAACTTTAATATTATTTAAACAACAATATTTTGAGTACGTCCAGGTGTTTATAAGACAGGCTGGAATGTACTTTCGATACTATAGGTATATTCACGAGCAAAAGAGGCAATTGTAAGCGTGACGCAGACCAGCCTAAACCACTGCCATAAAATGCCAGTTGCTCTCGGAGCTCGGCTAAGGGTGGTTCGTTTTCCCCGCGCTGTGAGCGTTAGCAAATGGTTTGTATTTCCCGCGCTGTGAGCGTTAGCAAATGGTTTGTTCGTGTTTTTAGCTATTGTGTTTAAAATATTATCACTTTTGATTTCAAATATATATTTTTTAATCATAATATCAATCATAGTTTATTAACAAAATAACAATTACTTTATCTACTACATACACACTTAGGTAATAGATTTCTCTGGATCATGTCTAGTCTGCCTAACTAGGCACAACCTGTTTTAAGGCAGACATTTTTATGCAAAAATAAACAATAACATTACTACCTACAAGTTAATTTACTATACAGTTATACAATATTAATTTATACCATTTATTTAAGAATGTATTTTGAGTAAATTTTCCGATTTTTCTCGACTTAAACCCAGTAACCAATTTTTTTGAAAATTGAATCTGGGTCATGGTTTTACAATGTTCGGGTAACATATTTAATATTTTGGGGCCCAGAAACCTGAAATTTCTTTGCCCGAATTCAGAGTTTGTGATAGACCCCATGACCCATCCTCTAGTTTGATTGAAACAATTGCATATGAATGCTTCATTTTTAATTCCTCATTTTTAATGTGTATTGACTACACAGCACCGAAACCTTCGATTTTTTTCAGCAGGGCAAGGGAAAGGTTAAAGTAAATTGACTATCTGATTTTGAGATCTTTTTTTTTTGTGTTTTCCACTCTAAAATAAATAAAGTCAAATAAATAATTTTGCGTTGATAAAAACTTAAAGCTGGCTCTAATTTGACCATGATGTCAGTTCTATGAAATCTCCTTTACACTCCTGTAATAAAATACACAAATGTTATTATTTTCGCATTGGTCGTGAAATTCGGATTATTGAAAACAGTAACCGGACGACATCTGTAAATTACAGTTGTACAACAATATATTGTAGTGTAATATTCCATACAGCGTAATGTATGGCTGGGCTGAATAATTCTCTATGCAATATGCAGAACGCAGAACAGCATAAAACTAAAAGGTTAGCATACAAGTTTTCCTACGAAAATAACTTGTTTAGACTCGAAGACGAACGCGAACTGAGCACGTCAAAGGTAGCATGTTTCGCCTTTATTTTATAAAGACCATAACGCTCGTTCGTTAATGATTCAATTTCATTACAATCATAATGATAATTATACTTTATTTACTTTTGAACATATTTTAATTTAAACATTTTAACTTGATATTTTCCTTGAATATTTCCTATATGTATTTTTATTTATTAATTTATTTAATTTTTTGTACGTAATTTTATTTGTACATTGGCGGGCTCATTGCCAAATTGCAATTTCTTCCAACCAACCAATGAAATAAAAGTTTAATATTTATAATTCAAGTATCAGAACATATTCAATCGAAAAATTTTTTAAAAAGATAAAGATTTATAAAAATAGAAATAAACGTATTTGTTTATAAATTACTGTAAATCAAAACAATTACTCAATGGGAAAAAGGAAAAAAGAGGGAAAAGGAAAGGAGGAGAGATTAAGAAAGAGAAAAGAGATGTTTCTTAAGACGTGATTTAAACAGAGATAATTTATTTATTTATTTATTTATTTATTTATCAACGGACATTGTCCATGTATACAATTTATAAGGTTTAAATATTACAATAAAAGAGTAGTTTAAAACATTTAAAGAAAAAAGAAAGAAGCATTGACAAACATAAGGGACATCGAGACAAGATCTGGACTATTTATTTAGTGCTCGTTTAAATCGTTGTAAACTTAAACCAAAAAAATCCAGATCCTGTCTTGAGTTAACAATACGACAAAGGCGGGTCATTGGAGAATTTAGGCCATAGTTTGTTCTATGCTGATCGATGAACAGTACTTCATTGTTTCTCAATCTACGAGTCGGAATACTGAATTTCACTTGTCCCAGTAATGATGGAACATCGATTATACCATTTAGTATGCCGAACATATATATGGAGTCAATATTAGTTCTACGTTTTTGTAGACTAGAAATATTTAACATTGACTCTATTTCAGCATAAGAATAATTATCTCTCTCTAGTCCAAGCATCCACGCTATTTTTCGAAGCAAGCGATGTTGGACTGATTCAATGTGATTTATGCGATTGACATATAATGGAGACCAGACCACTGAGGCATATTCAAGAAGAGGGCGAACAGTTGAGCAATAAAGAGTTTTGATTGTACGGACATTAGTAAAATCAGAGGATATTCTGTTAATGTAGTAACATCTTTGATGGTGAATGGGAGATGATTCCACAGTCGATCCGCATGGACACGATATAAGTTAGAAAAAAAAGTAGAATTGTGGATGGGTATTAAGAGAATGCCTTGATAATTAGAACGAAGAGGTAAACCATGAACTGATAAGCGTTGAAATTTTTCACGCAGGTATATAGGAGCGTTAGGACTATGAAGTACATTGAACAGAAGTGAGAGGGAGTGATAGTCTCTCCGCTGTCTTATTTTGAGCCATTTTATTTCATCATTTTTAGTTTTGTATCGTTTTTTTTTGTTTGTATTATAAGGTTCTTCCTCTCAAAGCGGTACCTATCAAAGTATGGCCGTGGTCCCAATTCAAAACTAACACAGTAATATATTCCTTCACTTTTGTCATACGGGGAATCTAGAATAAGGTGTATGTACTGACCATGTGTGATTAATAACAAATTGGCATTGAGGGACACAATGAAAGCTTTTAAAGTATCTATGTCTTGTAATTTTCGTGGTTTAATGAGAAAGTTCAGTTTTACGAGAAATCGGATTTAAAGTATGTTTTTTTTTACATGCGGTAAATACTAGAGCATTTAATTTGCTGCGAAACTTCTCGAAAATGTATATAAAAAAATATAAAAATGGTTTCAATGAACATAAACATCTTTAAAAAGTCCCAAGTTCTAGTAAACAATAACCAATCGATTATAGCGTTATTATGTGTTCTGGTAGGTTTACGGGTAGCCATTTTTTTAAAGGTTTAGTGTGTTTTGACTGCAAAGCGGGTCTACTTTTAAATATCAGCACAACTCACAGACGACAACTCGTGACGTCACGGACAGACTTATTTCAAAATTTTATAGCGATGACAATACTATACACAAACATTTTATTTTTTTAAAGTACTGAACTTCCTCATTGTAATTACATTCTCAGTATATTTGTTTTGAAAAATTTATTGTGATTATGTGAAACTGGAGAAAGACAATAGTGTTTATAAACCGCTTCGGGAAATAGATTTTTAAAGAGGCGCTTTATTGTAACTGTCTTGATTTCTATAACCCATACTCTAAAATGTTCGCCATCTCTGTCGTTATATATGTCATCTTGATAACTTCTTGGAGATTTGATCCAGTTTTCGAATGAATTTTTCGAATGAATGAATTTGAACATTCATATTTTCATTACGACTATTTAGTCTACTAATTGTTATATTTACGATCGTTCGCCTAAACGATCGTACGCATCTTCGTTCGGTCGGATTTGTGCATAGTTACCCCTTAACTGGCGTGCTTCGGCGACTCACGTGTTAATATTAAGATTTATTTTCGCCCTCAAACAATATTCCGCTTGAGAATGTCCATAAATTGTAACGATATATTTTCCTATATAGATACTTCTAGGAAATAATACTATCCAAAACCACATGTTTAAATTATGGACAGATTTAAGTAAAGTATAAAGAGTATTTTTATTTTCGCTTAACTCTTGTGTCTATGATGTCACATGAGTCTATCTTTTTTTTTTAATTGATGAAGTTGTTTTTTTTTTGTAATCTTCAAATGGACATTTTCACTCCGGATTTGGAATGTTAAATTTGTACAAATATACAGGATTTTGATACAAAAAATATTTTTCTTTGCACGAATAATAATGAAATAAATTAAATTGACGCCAACACAACAATAAATCTGTTTAACTGTATAAGAAAAAGCTAGAAAATAGAACTTATAACAAGGAAGAGAAAGACGATGTTGTGTGGTCGGTGTTTGTGTGAAAGAGACAACAGCATATATTTAGCCAAATAGATTCATGTACAATGCATAAGACAAGGACAATCGTGTGTTTTTCTTAGTGTTGCCAAATTAGAGACTTTGTCGCTAGATTAAGCGAAATTCAAAACAATTAACGACAAATATATTTTAGCGACTTTTATTATTTTTTAAAAATAATACGTTGTAGCTACGCATATCTAACTTCGTAATCGTTCGGCTCAGGTAAATGGGAACCTCATCTTATGATCTCGTTCATTGATGACGAAATAATAGATTTAATAAATTTATTACCACAATCGAAATAATATAGTTTCATTTTTTTTTCTGTTTTAACTTTGTTTTAGTTATTGTTAAGTTTTGACTTTGATAACAGTACTAATATTTAGTGACATAGTTTTTTTAATTTAAAGTGTATTTTATTATGATTAAATACTATTTTCACTAGTATGTATGACTTATTATTTTTTTATCAGGGGCACTGAGAATATGGTTATGTTTTTTAATTTTTTATATTTAAGTAAAATTACTTATATTTAATCCGTTTACTTAAAATTGAATGCTTATTTCTCAGTTGTATAATCTTTATTAAAATATGGTATAGTTGGATGGGGGTGGTGCATATGCCAAAATATTAAACCTTCTTAAAATAGTCCAAATATCGTTTATCAAATAATTTGAAAGAAGCCCTTAACATTTGACACGGAAAATCTACATAAATTATTTGAACTTCATATAGTAGACACCGTTTACCAAATAAATTCGACTATACAAATTTACAAAAAAGAAGAAATAAACGAATTTGAGATGAATAAGTGACTCCGATACCAAAATAATATCTAAATTCCTAAAGTCCGCATAAATCATGGTCAAAACAATTTTATTTTCAAATGAATAAAAAAATTACTATTATCTCCCCAATAAAATTATAACTTAATACATCTGTAGGTAAATTCAAAATAAATTTTAAGAAAAAGTTTTAACCCGAGTAAAAACAACATTATATTTTAATTAGTATTATTTTCTGTTTTTCTTTATATTTCGTATAACTTTAACTTTTTCTCGTGTTTATTTGAAATTATGTAACTTCAAATTACTCAATAAATATAGCAGTGTAAGTCACTCGCCAAGCACAGAAGCTAGTCTCTTTTTTGGAATGTTATAGTTATAACAATAAAAAAATATAAAATTAGATTCTTATAGAAAAAAAAACCGTGTTATTTATGTTACTATATTAATTAATAAAAAATAAAAAAAATATTTTACACTAATGTAAAAAGTACCAAATATTGTTTATATCTTTAGCAATCAATTCAGGTCTGAAAAGGTTAGAATCACTACCTGCCCTTTGTAAACGAATTCCGATCGGATTAAAAAATAACTTGGTTCATTTCCAATCAAAATTTATGTACAATCACATATTATATGTAAAAAAAAACATTCTTAAATGTCTCTATTATGAGATTAGAAGATGAATATGGTACCAAATCATCAAATAACTGCTTGGTCATGATTAGGTACAGTATACTTTTTTATCGCTGAAACACAATTCAGTCACTCAATTATATTACTTGTTGCTGGAATTTTTCACTTTCACAGGTCGCTATTGATAAGATGGTGATTAGTCTGTAGAATTCCACAATAAAATCGATAAATGCAACCGAAATCAAATTAAACTCACCATTTTGATTGAACAACGTTGAGAAATGATTTGGTCCAAATTTTTTTCCAGTTATAGTGTTGTTTTGTATAGTGATAGATTTCCGGTAGACATGTTTTTCAGCGTTAAGCGTGTTGACAATAACAAAAACACCCTTACTATATAAAAGAGGCGTAATTTAGTGAGTAAATATCTCGACTACTTACTTTTAGTCAGTGAATATCTTGACTACTTACTTTTAGTGAGTACCTAAATATTCTGACTACTTACTTTTAGTGAGTAAATATCTCGACTACTTACTTTTAGTGAGTAAATATCTCGACTACTTACTTTTAGTGAGTAAATATCGCGACTACTTACTTTTAGTGAGTACCTAAATATTCTGACTACTTACTTTTAGTGAGTAAATATCTCGACTACTTACTTTTAGTGAGTAAATATCTCGACTACTTACTTTTAGTGAGTAAATATCTCGATTACTTACTTTTGGTGAGTAAATATCGCGACTACTTACTTTTAGTCAGTGAATATCTTGACTACTTACTTTTAGTGAGTACCTAAATATTCTGACTACTTACTTTTAGTGAGTAAATATCTCGACTACTTACTTTTAGTGAGTAAATATCTCGACTACTTACTTTTAGTGAGTAAATATCGCGACTACTTACTTTTAGTGAGTACCTAAATATTCTGACTACTTACTTTTAGTGAGTAAATATCTCGACTACTTACTTTTAGTGAGTAAATATCTCGACTACTTACTTTTAGTGAGTAAATATCTCGATTACTTACTTTTGGTGAGTAAATATCGCGACTACTTACTTTTAATGAGTAAATATCTCGGCTACTTACTTTTATTGAGTAAATATCGCGACTACTTACTTTTAGTGAGTACCTAAATATCTCGGCTACTTACTTTTAGTGAGTAAATATCGCGACTACTTACTTTTAGTGAGTACCTAAATATCTCGGCTACTTACTTTTAGTGAGTAAATATCGCGGCTACTTACTTTTAGTGAGTGTAAATATCTGAAGACTTTCCCATCTATAGGATGTTACAATAGGAGGTGTGCGATTTAAATTGTGCGCTTTTTTTCCGTCATATTTAGGAACGTCTTATTTGACAAATGAAAGACATAGGAAATTAATAATGCAGCGCTATACAGCGCCGTACATTTACCAATTGTATGCTCTTGGAACTCGAAATTAATGCTTATTTTTCGAAGAAAATCATTTTCAGCGATGAAGCTCATTTTCACCTTAATGGATTCATTAATAAGCAGAACTGCCGCATTAGGGCAGCTGAAAATCTAAGAAAAATTGTCAATAAACTTTTACATCCACAAAAAGTCACAGTTTAATGCGGCTTTTGGACAAACAGGACAAACGAACAGTATTTCTTTTGAAAATGAGGCCGGCTTAGCGATTGCGGTAAATAATGGTGAACGTTATCGTGACATAATTACATTTTTTCGCCCAAATTGCGTCGTATGGATGCCAACTTTATGTGGTTCAACAAGCCACTTGCCCTATTGCGATCTAAGTTCAGAGGTTGGATTATCTCTTGAAATGGAAACCTCAATTGGCCGCGAAGATCTTGCTATCTGTCACCGCTGAGCTTTTTTTTTGAGATTTTTGAAGTCAAAAGTCTATGCCAAAAAGCCAGCAACAATTTCATACCAATTGAACGATAGAATCCAGTATAAAAGTGAGATATAGCGACAATTATGTCAAAATGAGAAGCCGAGGGGGGCGTTTGAGCGATATTATATTGGGTCGCCCCACTCGCCAGATAGCAGATACACGCTCGAATATTGCGTTTTTTGCTGGTTTGCGAAATTTGGCGTTGCTGCGCGTTATTTCTATTCTCTTTACCACCGAACTCCAATAAAAAAAAACATTTTAATTTCGTCAAATGCCCTTTATGAACATTCAAATTTAGCTAAATACATGCTTTAGAAATTATATATTTACAACCAAAATATTCTACTTAAAAAAAAACAGTATTCCATTAAATGAGATTTTCACTAAAATATTCAAAACTATTCATTTTTTTTAAAACGATAATTTAAGGCTTAGAAATTTAACCTTTAACCTAGAATTTCAAAAAAATTTACTTAATTTTCTACCGTTTTAGGATGTACTTGATAGTAGTTAGTGAAAATGAAAACGGGCGTTTGGATTTCTAGTTCGGATACAAATTGTATTTTTTTCTCCCGGACACTTGAGGATGTTTATGGCTTGGTTTGTACCAATTGCAATCAATCCCATTGACATTGGTGTTCAATAAATATCCCAACTGCGTACAAATACTAATTTTCTAATTCAAATCAAAATTTGATTGCCCTTAAAATACGCCAGACCTCCTGGAATCCTAACGGGAGTGCAATAGTCCATTTCCTCTTGCGGTACAGAAAGCAGATCTCATCACGTGTGGTGTGATGAGATGCCAACTTCAAAACGGCCGTAAATCAAGCGAATGACGCAAAACGAATCAAGCTATTCTATGCATCGCCGTTTGAACCGTAACAACTCCTTTTCTTTTTCAAGATATTTTATTATTTGAACCCTTAATTGAATTTTTAATTATTTTTTTCATTTAAAACATATTTGAATACGACAAAGGTACAAGTTCGTGACGAATATATTATTAATTACAAGACTCGTCAAGCCAATTTATATGACTTGTCGGTGAAGATCCTTTACAGGAAAATATGCAATTACACTTTTTATCGAATACTAATTATTACTTCCAACTAAACTACGCATAAGCATGAAACGCGCCAAAAAGTGAAAGAAAATTTCATAGAAAAAAGAGCTCTAAATGCGCATGGAGAGAGGACCAGGGCGTATTTTTAATTTCAATTTATTTTATGAACGTTTACGTACATTACAAAAAAGTTCAATCCATACATAAAACGAAAAAATTAATACTTAAATTTAAATATACAAAAATGGTAAAATAAAAATACCCAGCAATTATAGAAAAAGAATGCTATCCTCTCTGAACTTTTTTCACTAATATAAAAGATGTCAATATCCGAAGAGATACGGCTGAGTAAAGACATTGCTCTTCCTACTGGCATTACCATCGGCAGGTTGGTTCTGCAAGCAGAAAGATATAACAGCTTAAGCTGTCTATGTCTAAGGTAGTCATTAGGAACATAAAGAAAAATACTCTTCGTTACACCTATGTTGATCGTAATACCACGGATCAATCGGAAAAAATACATAAGCAAGTATGCATTTCTTCTTTTCTCCAAACTATTGTAGCCAAGCATTCCCAGTATGAAGTCAGACGGGCACAACCACGGATAATATCCGCACTCCTTTAAGTAAAGATACCTCAGAAATTTCTTCTGAACCATCTCCAGCATAAGAGAGTACTTCAATTAGTGGGGTGCCCAGATCAGAGATCCACACTCAAGTCTGCTTCGCACCAATGCTGTTCGGAGAACAAATCCCAACATTTTGCGCGCATTGTCACAGACAGTGCCTATGTGAGTATGAAATTTCAGTCTAGCATCAAACATAACTCCCAGATCTTTAATAGTGGCAGTTCGCTTACGTGTATATATTCCCTCGCATAGTCAATAGACTCCCGGACGAAATAAAGAATAGTGATATAAATGAATTAAAATTGATTTTAAAAATATTTTTCCTAAATTCTAAGTTTAGTGTGTAAAAAAAAAGGGAAACCAAACAATTTAAAACAGTGTTAAAAAAAGTGTTTTTTTTTTTTTATACATTTTGGTATCAAAAAAGACTTGTATTAATTTTTTTTTTTTGATATATTTAAGATTTTTTATATGTTTATGTAAACATTATTATATTGTGTTATCAAAATGTTTAAAGAGAGAAATTCCTGCAAAAAACTGCTTTTGCAGTTTGGCGGGAATTGAAAATTTGTTCAAAAGAAAAAATAAATAAATAAATAAGAAGCGAGAAATAAAGAAAAATAATAACAATTTTACTTAAGTTCAATTTGTATTGTAGGATGCTGATTGGAATTTGAATTGAGTACATTCATTTTCCCTCGGTGAATGTTTGCGACTAAGTTTTTTTGAATGTTTGGTATTTATTTGTGCTAGTATATTTTGCATTTGATTCCCATGATTGTACTTCTGCTCAAAAAGTTGCATTCTTAATGCTCTTTACTTATGTATATGAATATTAAGATCCCGATATTTTAAAACAATGCCCGGGTATATTGTTACCTTGTGCCCAGAGGCAAAACATGTAAAAACACCTGCTAAACAACTGTAGTATTTGGAATATATTTGCATAATTGTATGATAATATCTTCGTAATCTTCTCTCAATTGTTTCACACTTAGGTCTAGTATATTCCTTAATTTATATACCTGCGTAGTGTGAATCAACCTCTTCAAACATACATTAATTTACGCATTTTTATTTTTTCTCTCAAATATATCGGGTATTAAACTATTTTTCATTATAATTATTTTTAATGGATAATTTATATACGAGGGTAAGGTGAAAAGTTCTCGGCCTCACCCAGAAATAGCGTTGCAATCAGCAAAAAATTATGTTGCCTGCCTGGGTGCACGTGTCATTAGTTCGTATGACAAGTTTTAACTTGTTCTCTTTAGTAGTTTGCTTAACCCTTACGCTGCTACGCAGTTTTTCAAGAATCTAATCAGAAATCCTCTTATTTATACATTTCAAAAATATTTTATCGAATACGTTGTTTTCCAAACACACTACTGTTTTATCAATTAACAGCGATTCCAAGAAAAATCTTCCATTTCATAAATATCTAGTTCAAACCCAATGGAGTGAGCAAGATAGAAAATTCGTGCCGCAAATAGACAATTTTCGTACAGGGGTTGTAAACCCTTTCTAAATTGAAAATAAAAACAAACAAAACTGATCTCGTACTGCAATCTAAAGGCGCATTGTTATTATTGAAACGAAATAATTATGATAGTTTTTTTGTTGATTGCGGGGCAAAGTGCTCTGTTATATATTATCAAACCTACCACTTCCATAGATGCATGCCAAACGAAAATTGAGTAAAATATATCTTGAAATTTGTAAACCGGTAAATGAAAAATATTCCGTTTCACTAATAGCTAGTTCACGCATAATGGATTGAGCGAGATAGACAACAGTTGCCGAAATTACAAACAGCTGAGGTAAATTACATATTTTTTACATTTATATATATTTTTAATCTTACTTTGTTACTTTAACTAACAATTTAACTCTGCAAAGCGTCTTTTTTATTATGAATAAATTTACAAAATATATCATTCAAAATGATAACGGATAGTAAAAGTGATAAAGAAATAATAGTATCTCGCCGAGAAACTCAGAGGCTTAGCAGCTGAACCTATTCCGAAAGTGAATTAGACAATAATGATATTTTTTTAAGTGATAGTGATAATAATTTATAATATGACTCTTACAAAGAGCACAAAATCAAAGAAGCTTTTTCTGAAGTATTTTTGGATCAATATCGAGCTGATATACCTCATTTACGTTTTCTTTGTAGAATAGTTTGTAGAATAGAGTTTGTATAGTAATAATTACGTTTTGTTAGTAGAGTAATATTTACTACCTAATGAACAGCTAAAACATTTTGATTTCCCATTACTGTGGGTACCCATTATAATAAATTAACAAATGATTTTTTTAATATTCAAACCTCCTAATTGACAATCATTAGGTTCCATGGTGAATTATTTTTATGTTTTATGGCTCTTTACTTATTTGTTTATATTCTTAATTATGGGGTTTTCCAGTGATATAGGGACCTCACTAGATAAGATTTTTTATATTAAAGGTAAAGTATACAAATAGTTATTCATTACGGAAGTACATCAGTATTTTCGTAATCACTGAATCGGGTTTAATAGCGGGGAAAACACCGAATATAATTATTTTCCTCAGATGTCATATAAGTGATAAAAAATCTTACTATTAACATTGATTTATTCTTTATTTCACTGTTTCTGGAATGTAAAAAAAATCACTGTTTCAGGTCCCGACTAGCTAGAAGTTTCCTGTGTTTAGTCGTTTCTCTTTTCTTTAAAGCACTGTGAATTTAAACATCACAAGTAAATTTATAATGAGGATGTTTAGTGGTTTAAAAAAATAAATTGTTAATAGACGAACCTTTTTTTTTCAATTTTTATGTATCGTATTTTCAGCGCTACGATCTTTTAAAGTTTTGTATTTCTGACATTAATCCGCGTGTGACGTCGCAAGGTCTCTTCCGCTTCTTCTCGGTTAGTTCTGTTGATTGGTTTATTGGCGATTAGCAAACCGGAAATCTTAAACAACCCTCTTATCATTGGTTGATTCATATGAACCAGTGACGTCGTTCAAAAATGTTCGTTTTCATTAAAATATTTTTAATTATTTTTTATTCATTTTCAAGAAACTTTGCTGTACAATTTAATGCTTAAATTTTTACTGCGCGTAAGAAAATATTTTTTGTATTAAATTTTCCGTAGGCCTGAAATAGGTACGAAACTAAATAATAACCCGTCGAATAAGTAATTTTTATGTTTTGAAAATGTTATATACCACTGACGGTTAAGTGCAACAAGCAGTTCGCGAATTCATTTACCCTTTTGGGGATTATGACGTCAGCATCAGTCTAGTTAGAACTTTATGATAGGGATTAACAACAACGATATATCGTTGTTTAGCAGTATAAGGGTTAAGCTAGGGTTTCCTAGGACAGCGGTGCCCGCATCTTAACGGCCGTAGTGAACGGTGATGCGGTGGACAGCCGTCGTAACGTCGACTAGAGAGTGGTTTCCTAGGGAAACGGTGTTAAATGGTGTTGATAACACCGTTTTCTTAGAAAACCACACTCTAGTCACCGTTACGACGGCTGTACTCTGCATCGCCGTTCACTACGGCCGTTAAAATACGGGCACCGCTGTCCTAGGAAACCCTAGCTTTACACGAATATTTTGTTAAAATGGATAAACTTGAATATCGTGCGGTCATAAAACTCTTCGTTTTGGATGGATTAACCCCTAAAGAAATTCATCCGAAGTTGACAAAAGTTTACAGGGACTCTGCTCCTTCCATGTCAACCGTTAAAAAGGGGGCAGCTGAATTTAAACGTGGTCGCACGTCCCTCGAAGATGACCCACGTGTAGGACGGCCAAAAACCGCCACCAAATCGGAAACCATCGAAAAGGTGCATGATATCGTGTTGGACGATAGCGAATGAAGGTGGGTGAGATAGCTAAGACTGTAAGGATATCGGAAGAAAGGGTACGAAACATCTTGCATAAAGAATTAACGATGCGAAAGCGCTGCGCGAGATGGGTGCCGCATTTGCAGAATGCCGATCAAAAGAAAATGCGCAAACGACTTTCGCAGCAATGTTTGGACTGATTCAATAAGGATTTAACCGATTTTATGCGGCGATTTGTCATTATGGATGAGACATGGATCCACCACTATACGGAAGAAACAAAACAGCAGTTCAGGCAGTGGGTGGAAGCCGGTAGTTCAGCGCCAAAGAAAGCGAAGTCGTTCGCATCTGCCGGAATGGTCATGGCCAGCGTGTTTTATGATGCGAAAGGGATCCTGTTAATTGATAACCTTAAAAAAGGAAGAACAATTACAGACAAATATTAATCCAACCTTCTCGACCAGCTAGATGCCAAAATTTGCGAGAAGAGGCCTGGCTTGAAGAATAAAAAAATCATCTTTCACCGGGACAACGCACCTGCACACAAGGGTGCATTGGCGATGGGAAAACTGCGGGATTTGGGATACGATTTGCTCGACCATTCCTCTTATTCTTCTGATTTGGCACACTCAGACTTCTATCTGTTCCCAAACTTGAAGAAATTTATTTCTGGGAAGCGCTTCGCGTCCAATGAAGAAGTTAAGAGGGGCGTAGATGATTATTTTCTCAGCCTTCCAGACTATCACTTCCAAGAAGGAATACTGATGTTGAAAAAACGCTGGACTAAGAGTGTGTTGAAGTCAAGGGAGATTATGTAGAAAAATAAAATCATTTTTTAACTGAAAATTGCATTCTTTCATTGTCAGGCCTAGAAATTTTCACCTTACCGCGCTATTTTAGTGAAAATCGCCTCAAGAGCGCTGTACGCCAAGTATCCCAACAGATTTTGCAGCTACAGAACGCATGAATGATTGGGATTCTAGTTCCTCGTTTCCAATTATGATCGAATTTAATAATAAATATGAGCTAGATTACAGCACGTCTTGCAGCTACAAAATACATGAACGGTGTGAAATCCTGCTCCCGTTTACCTAAAAAAATAGTTCACAAATAAGAGCTGGATTACAACACGTCCTGTAGAGAGCGCATAGAAGATTAGAATTCTAGACCTTTTTACGAAATTTAAGTACGTATCGTAAAAATCAGGTTTAATTAGACAATTTTTTTAAAAGAGTCATTGACACATTTCGGGTCATGTGGCTACAAGAGTAGATCCCAGCAGAATGCTCGTCCGAGGTTTTCCTGTAATTTGAATTATGTAATACTGAAAACACGTACGACTTTCCCCCAGATAAATTTCTCTTTTGTGGCCCCAAGAGAGTTCAATTTCCCGGATGATCATATTAAGTTTCCCAAAACGAAGGTAATTTTCAGGAGAAGTGTACAAGTGTGGGTTTACAAGTGTGGAAGTGTACAAGTGTACAAGTGTGGAAGAGACCATTGCAGGAGACTGCTGCGAGACATTGTATAGATTTATATATGGTAATTTACTTGTGATATAGACATTTTAATACGACAATTATCCATTTTAAAACATTCTTAAATGCACTGTTTGAAACTAATTATTCATGTCGTAATGAAACTTTCTTTTTCATACAAATTTTTCTCTGTTTTTGATGTGTATTATTATTTATTATTATCTTTTTCTGAAATTAACGTATCAAATATTTTTGTGTACCAGATATTATGTTATTATCTTATATATACTTATTATTTGTTATTTGTTTATACTAATATATATTATTTGTTTTTAAAAATAATTTGTTAATACCATTAAAATTTTACTTTCTATGTTTGTACATACCTGTATATTTTTTGTAAATGCCCCTTGGGCGCATTGTAAAATTAAATAAATAAAAATAAAAAATTAAGCGTATTGTCCAGAGGCGCTATTCTGAAACGAGAAAACAGTGTTTTACTTTTGTATTACACGTGATTATACAGCCACGGGAGCGTTTGGAATACTAGCCCAGATGTTTATTGAAGTTTTTTTAGTTGTAGTATTATTTAATAATATGCATGCTTTCACTTTCTTTTGTTGTATCCCAACTCAACGCGGGACTCTTAGCCTCATAGAGTTGGGGATATGTTATTATTTTCTTGAAATATGTTTATTTTTATGAATAAATAAAAATATACATATTTATTTTTTGAACGTTATTCCTGAATTGTGAAATTACCCTCTTCTGCCTTTTAACAATGAATTATTATAAATTCATTTCATCTTTTGCATATTCGTTTAAATTCAGGTGTAAAAGAGTTAGTGCAGAATCTGGTTGACCCCATAAAATTATCCAATCTTTTCATTTGAATTATTAAACGCTAATGGTCATACATGTTTTTGATTAAAATCGAATGAATGTTTTTACATTTTCACACGCAAACAATGCCGTGTCACTGGCGCCGATTTAAATTAAATCTTTTCAATTAATCTCATTTAATGGAGCAATTTAAAATTGAACTCCATCTTCTGTTTCACATCAGTGTATTCGAATTTAAAGGTCGCGAGAAATAATTTTACCATCTTAGTTATTCTCCTCATAATGAATGGAAGTGGTGAACTTTGCACCATATTGTCTCGTCTCCGTGCACTGTAATTCGATGTAATCACACAAGACACATATTAATGAATTATCTAACTGTAATTAACAATTCACTTGTGTGTCATTTTCACCATTGTGTTAACTGTAACTTGCTACGTTTTATAAAATTAGGTACAGCGCAACTACTGCGTAACTTTATGTAGTCCATTTAAGGGTATGCACACAGAGTTAAAAATAGTCCAAAAACCGCATACGCACATCAATCAGAAGGCGACACAACTACTCATAAATGAGTAGGTTTACGTTTTGACCCATTAGTTTCTTTGTAGACGTCGCGCTGATTTGAATTCAACTATGCCGTGTTGTGTCCTTTTAAAGTGTAAAAATACTGCTAGGATCTTAAAGAAACAGGATGGTATCACATTTCATGTGTAATTAGCAAACAAATGTTTAAGTAGCAAATGCATTACTTCAAAATTTAATTATTTTTCCATCTGTCAGATTGTCTAAGAAACAAAATGGAAATTTCGTTAGTGTTGCCAGGGTAGTAAATTTTTTTACCCTACTTTGCTCATCTAATGAAAATTAGACCTCGGATTAAACAAATTTGTGGTGGACATTTGACCGACATTATCTTCAAAACATCAAATATTATTTAACATGATATAAAAATATGTATTTGTTTTATGTTAAATAAAATTTGTTTTATATTTTAAGTTTAAGCTTCATTAATTCAATTACTCTTATTAAATGACCCTTTACTTATCTACTCTGTTGTGTCAATCAATATTTCCGCGTTCACAATAAAATTTTAGAGAAATTAACAGATTGCTTTTTTTTTACCTTACATTTGTGTTATGATTTTTTTTTTCCCATCAAACGACATTACGCTGCGAACTCACGAATGCGCGCGGCTAAAGAAAGGCATAGTGGGGGAATTATTGGACACAGTCCGATGTATTCAAATATGATTCTACGCTCCTTCTGGACTATTCTTAATTCTACGGGTATCCACCTACTTTTTTTGTCTTAATTCGGTGGAGTATTTGAAAAAACATTATCAGGTTGCCAACACTGGAACGCTTTTTTCAGTTGGAAAACCTGATTTAACACTACCTATATATGACACTTGAAAGGACATCGCTCGCTGCCAGCGTTGCTAACCCTACCGATTTTTTGGTAGATCTACCGATTTTGGGAGAAATTTACCGATCTACCGAATTTGATCGAAATTCTACCAATTTTTAAACATTTTATTTTTTACATAGAATATTGTTTTCACTACCTTTTTATACGTCCCCAATATAAAATCCCCTTATAAATGTATAAGCGACATTTCTATCATCTGTTTTTTTATGAAAACTATTTTGTCCTTCGGTCGTAAGTTGGTCATACAGAATACATACCTTAACAGGTAAGTATTGTTAAATTATGTTATATCTCAATAAGTAAATAGTTATTTTCTTTTCTTCTTCAGCCTTATTCTCTCCACTGCTGGATGGCGGCCTCTTCCAAACGTCTCCATTCCTTCCTATCACCCGCTTTCATCATCCACGTTTCACCGGCAACAGAGGCAATGTCGTCGACCCATCTTTTCTGTGGCCTTCCGACACTTCTTTTGTTTGCCCACGGTCTCCACTTTATTATTCTGGGTGTCCACCTGCCATCATTTTGCCTCGCCAAGTGTCCTACCCACTGTCATTTCAATTTCGCTGCACGATCCATGATATCCACGACTCCGGTTGGCGCCTTATTTCTTATTTTGTCTCTTAGACATACACCGAGCATCTGTCTTTTTGGCTACTATTTTGTTTTACACTACGTTTTTTTTGTTTTTTTTTTTTTTTACACAAAAAAAAGTAAATGGTTATTCCCGGCTATTTTCAAAGTTTGTAAATTAAAATTATGTTATTTTTCTTAATAATTTCATAGTTTCTATTTTATTAAATAGAACGTCCGCGGATTAGTAGTTTTGATATTATTAATACAACTTTTTTTTATCTGTAATTACTTTCTGCTCAAATTTAGTTACCTATTTTAGCGATTTAAAGTTATTATTCTTATTATCATTGAACTTCAAATTACGATAAAAGCGCCGTAAATGTGAACATTTATGTAAATTATTGTGATCTCACCGGAAGTCGAATCCAGAACCCTTCGTATGTCGGGCAAGCATCTTAGCCATTAGTCCACGGGGACCGCAATTTGGTTCGATTTTTTTTAAATTTCCGCTTGCACGTTTAGCGAAATTTTATAACGAAAAAGGTAGAGAAAATTCAATACCCCCTTCCCCTCCTCACTACCGCAGTCCGTAGGATAATGAATCTACCAAAATATACCGATTTATTTTTCTTTATCTACCGAGTTTAGCTTGACGGAAGTTGGCAACGCTGCTCGCTGCATTTATTCTCGATCTTTTATCTCACCCGCACGCAGTGCTTTTGGTCAATTTTAACTGTATTGTGAATTCCTATTCATTAAATATATGGTGAAATAGTATGTAACTTCTAGTAATAAATATTTTAAATCTAATCGATATTAATCTTTATAATCTGCACTCGCAAATCAATATCGTATAATATAGGCATGTGAAGCGACAGATTTCAATTTTCCATTTTGAATTACTACAATATTGCATAAATTTTAAACATAACGTGTACTCGTAAAAAGTACCTTTTTTATCAAGAGCTTTAACATTTTCTAGACGAACAAGAACAAACCTAGAAAACCTAGATACATTCATACAATAGGAAAATATCACTTACATTTTTAAAGTAATAAAGGTCTATGAAATACTGCCCACTAAAAAAAATTCTTGCCAATCATTAGTAGCATAAAAAATAATTTTAAAATTGTAATTTTAGATTCCCGCAAAAACGGTCATTCCACCGGCCACGTCCCTAATACGTCACGATTCATTTTATTTGTTCCCGGCCATTAAATTTTGTTCAGAACATTATCACGAATCTTGACGTCACAACAACCAAGGACAAACACATCGCGTTTTTCTACGAACTTATTTTCATTGAATTTCTTTTTCACATATATGTATGAAAACATTTCTCCACAATATCCATAATAATTTTGAAAGTACAATTAATTATTATAAATCCATTTTATATATTTTTTATCGGCATTCGTAGTATGTGATATTTCCCTATAACAGTAAGAAACTTAAAGGCCATCAAGAGTAAGGCAATTTTCTCCACAGATTTCTCATTCAGTATTCTAGAGAGGAATGATTTCTGGCTTCAATAGTACGGTCTATAGTAATGTCATTGAAAAAATAACATTTTGTTGAGCGTAATGAGAAAGCGTGTTTAGTAATGAAAAGAAAAGTCGATTAAATCTGCATGTAAACGAGATTGCATGAGATGCAATATCTAGTCAACCAGATTTTGTGACGCTGCTTACCGAGTTTTTGCTAGGTTAGCTGTCATTGAATTGAGTTTAATGATTAACGAATTTCATGAAGCTTTGAGTAAAATCGGTCTAAATATGAACATTACAAAAACAAAAATTACAAGTTCAGAAAACAAGATCATCACTGTTAACAATAAAAACCTCGAAACGGTAGATGAATATATATATATCTCGAACAAAAGATAAAACTGGGTAAAGAAAATCAAACGGTGGAACTGCCGAGAAGAATAGGAATGAGTTGGGCAGCTTTTGGAAAACGTAGACACATACTTGATAATAAAGAGATTCCAATTTGTCTGAAAAGGAAAACATATCAATCATGTATACTGCTAGTGACTACATATGCATTAGAGACCACGTCCCTCACAAAAAGAAATGTAGAAAAACTTAAATGCACAAAGCAAACCGTGGAAAGATACATGCTCGGTATAAGCCTAATAGACAATAAGGCATGAGGAAATTAGGAACAGAACCATAATAGCAGATGTTATGGATCGCGTAGCAAAACTGATGTGGCAATAGGCAGGACATGTTGCAAGACAAGACCCCACAAGATGGACCCCTAAAATTTTAAGATAGAGACCTTGGGAGAATAAGCGAAGCGTCAGAAGACCTAAAAAAAGATGGTCCGACGACATAGCTGCTGTGGGGGGTAAAAATTGGCTGTAAGCAGCCAACGACCGAAAAAAAATGGATGGATATGGAAGAGGGTTATATCCAGCAGTGGAGGACTGAAGGCTGAAAAAATAGAAGAAGCTCTCATTTGAATACAAACGTTATATTTAGTGATTAATAATGATATGTGTTTTAGGGCAAGCTGATCCAACCTCAAATTTGCTCAGAGCTAGATTGTCACAAAGAATGAGGAAGTTCGGTGGTTTTAAAAATATATGTATATTTGTTAATATACTATTAAACTAAGCCAAATTAAAAGAAAATATTTATCGTATTATCAGCGCTATGATTTTTTAAAGTTTTGTATTTCTGAAAAAAGTCCGCGTGTGACGTCTTAAGTTCTCTTCCGCTTCTTCTCGGTCAGTTCTGTCTATTGGTTCGTTGACGGTAAGTAAACCGCAACTTCTTACCATTGGTTGATTCATATGAACTAGTTACGTTGTGTTCAAAGTAATTCGTTTTTATTAAAATATTTTTGATTTTTTTTTTTACATTTAAAAAAAAATGCTTTATAATTCAATTCTCTAATGTTTACCGCGCATAAGACAAAAAATTTTGTATCCAATTTCCAGTACGGCTGAAATTCCTCATTTTAGTGACGGCCCGCACGTGCTTTTAAATGTATAAATGCATTAAAATACAATGTGTTTATACCCGTTTGCCAGCTATATGTGACAGTGGCGAATGGTGATTTTATTTGCAGGTGAGCCATAAAAAAAAACATATATTTGTACCTACATAGGAGGTACATAATATAATGTAAATAATACATACTATAAATTGATATTTTTCTGTGGTTCTGTGTGATACAGCAACTCTCATCCATGAAATCAACTCAAACGATGTAACTACGTGATATATATTATTATAATATATAGATATATTATCCATTACTTTAATATATAATTTATTAAAAAATAAATTAAAAATACAACTGTGAATTCAGTCAACATTACGTATTCAATTGAAATGTCAACTGGCTGAATTGTTCTAGTAATTAATAGTGCTAAAAACGGCCGCGTGGAGCGCTATATGTCCTGCAATATGGCACATGAAAGTAATTATGGTCTTATGTCAAAAGTACCATCTCAAAGAAAAATCGTCCTTAAGAAATAATCTTCAAATTATTTGTGTAATCTGCAAGTTTAATCTAGCAGAAAAAACCCGCACGGCTAAGACATTCAAAATATAGTATACTTCCTAATGAGGAACTTCAGCCCTACGGGAAATTGGATACAAAAAATGTTTTCTTACGTGTGGTAAAAATTAGAGCATTAAATTCCACTACAAAGTTTCTTGAAAATGTACAGAAAAAATAATAATAAATACTTTGATAAAAACGCACTACTTTAAATGACGTCACTGGTTCATGTGAATCAACCTATGATCTGAGAGCTATGGAAGAGATCCGGTCTGCTTGTCGCTTCTGGACCAATAGGAAGAACTGAATGAGAATAAGCGGAAATGAACCTCTGACGTTACACGCGGAGTTATTTCAGAAATACAAAACTTTGAAAAATCGTAGCGCCGATAATACGATATATAAAAATTAAAAAAAAAAAAAATTGACTTAGTTTAACAGTCTATTAACAAATAATTTTTTTTAAAAAAAACACCGAACTTCCTCATTGCGGTCTTCGGCATGTACTGGCCTATTTTAGATTATTTTAATCGGTCTGTGGTCCTGTGGCTAGTGTCTGGGACTCACGGACCAAAGGTCTGTGGTTCGAATCGCACTCTACCTCTACTTGATTCTATTTTCTAATAGTGAGTTATTTACAACTCGTTGAAAATGGCCCTCAAAATTAAATATTTGGGTAAATCATAAGAATGCGAATATTTATTTTAAAAAAAAACAAGTTATCGTATTATACAAGTGTTCATTAAACCCTGTCACATCCAAAACAAGAAGACATTTTCTTTATTTTCACGGTCATATCATACCATATACACCGCAAGACAAATAAATTTACGAGTTCTCAAAAAAAACTAAAATTGACATAATGAATTATTCTTGATATTTAATTAGTTTTTTTTATATTGTTTGACATATGTGATGACTACTCGTTATTTCAAGGTTAAAATAAAAAATCTTACTCATGAATTGTACTTAGAAATTGCCATTATATATCAGGTATCAGATTACCCGAACCTTAGAGACCCATAACGGTTCATTTATGGTCGAGTGTTTGTGATGGAATAATAAAAGACATGTTATTTTTTAATTCATATTTAAGAAGTAGGTTCTTATCGCTTTATTTTAAATTAAAGTATTTTACATTTAAACATATTTATAACATTTAAAAATATTTAGTACTTAGTGAATTCACCTTTATTTTTTATAACATGTAAAATTCTATTATTTAGAGAAGCGTAAAGCGAATCTAAAATTTCTGATGTTATTTCTTCTTCCCAAACTTGAATTAAGTTTTTTTTTAATTCCTCAATGTTTTTTGATTTTTTTTTCCCGACTTTTTTTTTCATAATCGCCCATAAATTTTCTATCGGGTTCAAATCAGGGCTATTCCCGGGCCACGTCAACGATTTTAAGCCAATTTTCTCCTTGAATTCATTGATCTATAAAAAAACAATAAATTATTTATCATGTGGTCACAAAATGCATTTAAAAATATATATATTTGTACTCACAGTGCGGGCTCTATGGCACGGCGCAGAATCGTCCTGAAAAATTGGGTCCGCGGTATACTGCGTAATGTCCTCGATTGTTGGAATAATATGTTTTTTTAACACTTTTTTGTACTGAATGGCATTCATCGTACCCTGTACAAAATTTAGAGGTCCTAAACCGTATGCTGTCATGCACCCCCAAATCATCACGTAGGGTGAATGTTTAACGGTTCGAGTGACGCACGACGGATGATATCTTTCCCCACGTTTTCGTCGAACTATCTTTCTGCCGTCTGGACCAAAAAGGTTGAATTTTAATTCATCAGAGAAAACAACATTTTGCCAATCCTCCAAGGTCCAATTCTGGTGCTCTTTCGCCCAATCCAGTCTAGCCTTCTTCATTTTGTCCGTGAGTAATGGTTTCTTTGCGGGACTCCGTGCTTGGAAACCATGCTCCAACAGCCGCCTGGACACTGTTTTTACTGAAAATGTTGATGTGCTGGTAGACTGCACCTCTGCGTGTATTTCAGGTGCCGTTAAAAATCGATCGCGCATAACAATTTTTTTTATTAAGCGATCATCTCGGGCAGATGTCACGCGCCCCCGTCCGCTTCCTTTTTTCCGTTCTATGGATCCAGTTTCTTGGATTTTTTTAAATAAAAACCTCACTGCACCTTCTGAATACCCAACTCGACGAGATATTTCACAATTAGATATGTTTTCTTGCGACAATGTGATTATTTTGGATTTTATCGCAATCGACATTTGCTTTGCACTTTCCATGATTGTTGTGTTATGTTCACTCAAACGCGGGTAAAACAAGACTGTTGAGACATTTTAAAATGTAAATATTGTAGAAAGGTGACACATAGTGTCCTTAATTTATTAAACAAAAGAAAGAGGTATCGATAAAGGATTTCTTAGAAAAAGGGTTCAGTAAAGTCAAGGGGCGCGGTAGCAGGTAAACTCGTAATTTTTTTTGTCTTGCGGTGTATATGTGCTATAAACTTTTTAATAATTAAAAAAGGAATGGCCCACGCTCAAACGCTGTAGTCTTTGTGGACATTTTTTCCAATTAGCTTAATTTTAAGATGTATTTTTTTAAAGTGTATTTTTGTTATGATATTTCTATGTAAATTAATATACGTATGGAAAAATAAACAAATAAAAAAATAAAATTTGTTTAGACCTCTTAAATGATACATGCGCAAATATTATTTGTAAATTTCTATTATCGTTTTATTTTAAATATTGATTTGTTTTATTATTCGTTTTCACAGCACACCCTGACTGGACACAGTGGAAAAGTTATGGCTGCTAAATTCCTGGGAGAGCCTTCTAAAGTCATCACCGGAAGCCACGATAGAACCCTCAAGATCTGGGACCTTAGGAGTAAAGCCTGTAAGTTCCTGTTTTCTTATTTACTGTTTACATATCGCCGTTTTGAATAACATTAGGCAACCTAATAACTGCCTAATAATTGCTGATGCACAGGACCAATATAACGGATAAGGCTTGCCGTATTTATTTGTAAACTAATTTCAAACTTTGTAACTATGAATAAACATCGAAATTATTTTTTTTATATGGGTTGTTATCGTTTTTTTATTCGTTTGGCCTTTAATTGTCTGGTTTAATTGATTACTTTACATAATGTGTAAACATTCAGTATTTTGCCTAAATTAATACAATACTTACTGGTGGTTTAACTTAAGCTGGCGCGTTCAGATAACTCACACTAACGCATTTAAAATCTACAGGATGTTGATTTAAAAAAAAGTTGTTTTAAATTTTAACCAAATGTGCTTTCTTTTTTTAAAATTCAGTGTTGGATTTGAGGGTTGTGTATATAAAAAAAATACAATGGGTTAAGAAAATGTTCATTTACTAAAAAACTTTGTTTCATTATTTTATATTTTTCAAAATGTTGCATTTTACTAATTATAGTCCTTCTAAGAACAAGGGGCAATTTAAATTTGAAAAAAAAATATTTTTTCATTGTCAATTACTCTAGAACTAAAATGCGAAGTTGTGTAGATTGTTTTAAGTAACAAGATTTATTTTTTATCATTAAGTGTGTTTACATTTTTTCCAATATAATTTGTACTGTGCATTTTATTTACACTGTTATAATTATTACTAAGATAAACACAAAATATCAAATAAAAAACATGCTTTTTTAAAACTAAATACTCGTAAATATATGACATTTTCTTAAGTAATCGTTTTTTTTTTCGCTCTAATCCAAAAGAGATTTTTAAAAGCATTTAATATAATAATATATAACATCAAGATTTTTAAAATCAGTCATTCTGTATATTAAAAATGTTTTTGTGTAAGTTTTGTGAAAGCGCCATCACTACATAATCGACCTATTCATAATTTGATTAAATGAAAATACCTGCATAAATATAAACCAGTGTTTTTATTTCATAACTTAATACTCGTACATAATATTGTATTTTTACTATTAAGAATTGCAGCTAAATTCAGACGAACGCAGAAGCATCCTGTGTATAATTGTATATCATTAGCAACTAATAAAGCAATAGCTGTCTATGTCACGCTCATAAGCGCGTCTGAGCGCGAGAGAGACAGAGATTATTTTTATAATGCGTATGCCGTGCGATGTCATACCATGGGCTTATTCACGGATACTACACAATGCGTATGCGTAGTACGTTAAAATAAAATGCTAGTTTCTGAAAATACCAGCGCCATCTGCTGATTTTTTATAAATTAGAAAATTTACTAAAATGTCGTTTCCGAAAGAAAACGTCTAGATTTTTGAAAATAGTTATGCCTTTTGCTAATAAAGTTTCGAGAATATCTGTGTATGAGAATATAATATATTACGTTTGATGAAATCCAGAAAGGGTTCAATCTAGTATTTATCTATAAAAGGGGTATTCCATTGTAACTGGTGGGACATTTGATTCCAAAATTTGACCAGCTTTGAGTTGTAAATAAAATAAAAATAGTAAAATGTTCTCTTAAAACAATATATACTAACCTAACCTAACCCATTTCAACAATGGAGGGTGGTGCCCCGACTCAACACCAGGGGCAAACCGTGCATAGAAGCGATTATGCACAGATTATGCACAGCTTATATTTGACTAACCATAATAATGTTTTATTGTTACTTTATTTACAGAAAAACAAATAAATAATTATTATTTATTTTAAATCATTTCCACCGTTTGTATTTTTATCCTGATATAAATATAAATTTTAATAAAGCGCGCCAGAGCCTGCGGTGAGCCAAGAAACTAGCCGATTATTCCAGCTTGTTTTGTCATAAAAATAAGTATACTATATTTTGAATGTATTAACCCCAGTGCGGGTTTTTTCTCCTAGATTAAACTTGCAGATTACACAAATTATTTGAAGATTCTTGATTTGGAAAACAGTATTTCAAACATTGTTTCTTAGGGACTATTTTTCTTTGAGATGGTACTTTTGACATAAGACCATAATTACTTTCATGCGTCATATTGCAGGACATATAGCGCTCCACGCGGCCGTTTTTAGCACTAGTAATTACTAGAACAATGCGGCCAGTTGACATTTTAATTGAATACCTAATATCGACTGAATTCATAGTGGTATTTATTTATTTATTTTTTAATGAATTATGTATTCAAGTAATGGATGATATATATATATATATATAATATAATATATCACGAAGTTACATCGTTTGAATTGATTTCATGGATGAGAGTTGTTGTATCACACAGAATCACAGAAAAATATCAATTTATAGTATATAATATTACTTACATTATATTATGTACCTCCTATGTAGGTACAAATATATGATATTTTCTTATAGCTTCCCTGTAAATAAAATCACCATTCGCCACTGCTCAACACGGACTTTCTAGCGAGTCGGGCCAAGTTTACAGCCTAGAACCATTTTACTATACTGCTTCCAATAAAAATCTAAACAGTCAATGTGTTCTGTGTAGGTAATTATAATTTGAATGAAGGTGACTGATGGACACTGGAAAATCCCATTTTTCTACCTTTGTGTGTTTAAAGACGAATTTATTCCAAACTATTTGATATTAGTGAAAGATTTTTTATTTTGTAAAGCATGTAATATTGAACACTTCTGTTTGAAATATTGTCCAATAACTAGAAACCGGATTATATGCAATTGCATATTTGCATATGCGTTTGCATATTTGACTGACTGAATTGAACTCAACAATATTTTGAGTTTGTCCAAATTTTTGTAGACAAGAACTGTATTCAACTCCCTGGGGAGCTATTAATATTAACATATTACAGCAGAGATGAAGATCATTTTAGGGAAGGTAATATAGAAGTCTAGGCATCTACAGGGCTTATTACCTATCATTGGCTGGTTTGAGTGGCCACTTTACACACTGTGTAACATTCACCATTCTGCCCATATTCGAACGCCTAATCCCTTCAATTCTTTCATCTGTTAATGTTAGTGAAGTTAAAGAGCTGAAACCTTTATTTATGCGGGTGAGATTCGTGTAGTTGAATTATTTCACCTACTTACTAGGCAACGCCTGAAAATTTTATTTTTTCAATTTCTATACTTCTTTATGGCCCAGGTGGATTTATCAACAATATTTTGAGTTTGTCCGAATATTTGTAGACAAGAACTGGATCCAACTCCCTGAGGAGCTGTTAATATTAATATATTACAACAGAGATGAAGAACATTTAATGATGCCTATACTTCTATATTACCTTCTCTAAAATGTTCTTCATCTCTATTGTAATATGTGAATTGAACTCCTTATTGCAAGAGATATTCCTACATAATAGACTTATAGAACGTTTAAAAATATTTTACAAAACAACCCTGCCTTTGAAACTTTGTTTATATATTTACGGGCTTTTTTAATTATATTAATTTTAAGTGAGCAGCTTAAAGCTGATATGCTTAAATCTATTTAAACAAAAGTTAGTTATTGGCGCACTTTAACTTTAATGTCCACCGTAAATGTGACAGGTATCGAGACAAAGTTCGCCGGATCTAGTTGCAACGACTTGGTAACCACAGACGGGTCTGGCTCCACCATTATTTCCGGCCACTTTGACAAGAGCATCCGCTTCTGGGACATTCGGTCTGAAGCCACGGCCAACCAGATTATGCTGCAAGGAAAGGTTACTTCGCTGGATCTGTCAAGAGGTATTTCATTCATTATTAGTATTGTTAATGTGTTCAAACAACTTCACATAACAACTGTTTAATGTATTTATTAGACTTTTTGTACAATAATATTTGCACATTGATGGGCGAATTGCAATTTCTCCCTACCCAATAGAATAAAAGGTGGTATTTATTTTTTGTTATTAGTTTCAATACGTAAGTGGAAAAAAAACAAAATAAAATAGAGACTTGAATATGTTTTCAAATAAATTGATATCGATATTAGTCTATTTGGAAAATTCGAATAAAAAAAGAGGAAAGAGGATATATTTCTTCAGACGTGATTTAAACAAAGTTGCTTTAGAAATATCTTTTATAGTGGATTGGAGATGATTTGAAAGTTGAGGTGCATGGACAGTATATGAGCTTCAAAAGAAGGAAGAATTATGGATGGTAAAAGAAAAGGTTAGTCATGATCTAATAAGCGTTGGAATTTTTCACGAACTAGCGTTCGAACTATGACATACAGTTAACAGAAAGGAGAAAGTGTGATAATCTCTCCGATAATCAAATATGTGGTCATATTTATTTATTTATTTAGGAAATCATGCAGTCTTTATATAAATACAAGGTACAAAAGAACAATTTTAAAAAGTAAGAAACTCCTGATTTGAATTCAACTATGCCGTGTTGTGTCCTTTTAAAGTGTAGAAATACTGCTAGGATCTTTAAGAAACAGAATGGTATCACATTTCATGTGTAATTAGCAAACGAATGTTTAAGTAGCAAATGCATTACTTAAAAATTGCATTATTTTTCCATCTGTCAGATTGTCTAAGAAACAAAATGAAAATTTCGTTAGTGTTGCCAGGGTAGTAAATTTTTTTACCCTTCTTTGCTCATCTAATGAAAGAACTAATGAAAATTAGACCTCGGATTAAACAACGCCGTGGGGGACATTTGAACGACATTATCTTTAAAATATCAAATGTTATTTAACATGATATAAAAATATCCGTTTTATGCAAATATGATTCTACTCTCCTTCTGGACTATTCTTGATTCTATGGCTCCAACTATACTCATTATATATTCCCCTTATTATATAGGTCCAACTATACCTATTATATATCATATTTCCCAAGATCAAATATATACCTTAATTTGAATACAAGTAATTTCATATTAACTCTTTTTTTTTTTTCTTTTTTTATTGTCTTGTATTTATACAGGTGCGGCATTGCTATCTCCCTAGTTTGAATAGTCTCATGTAACTCGAGGATTGATCGTAGAAGGGTGAGGATGGTGTCAATATGAGCAGGCAGCTGAGATGTTTTTGTGTCTGTGCAAAAGTTGTCAAAAGTATCAGTTGCAAACTGGGTTGACGTATGAGCCGCGTGCTTTTACTGCAAAGGGGTAGTGCGCATTGCTACCTATCGAGATCATCGGGCCTTACGTTTTTGAATAGGTAGGGAATTTAGGCTGTTACAGCAAATTCTGAATGATCTGGCCCCCAAAGATTGCTTTTATTGCAAAATCATCTTTTAGCTAAAGTTTATAAACATTGGTGAAGGAACCTACATGACCTGAACTAGGCAATCCACACGGAAATTCATCGTATTCCCTAAGAAATGCTCCAGAGTTGTGTGACACTTCAGATATGTCTTGCAGGAGTGTTTAGACAATGGCTTCTCTAAAGTTCTTTTCAAAACAACATAAGATAAAATTTTCCATATTGTACAATAGTTTTCAGAAATAAAAATGAATTTGTTGTACCTCAAATAGCTGTTTATTTACCCAATGCTATGCCTTAACTTTCTATATGGTTCATGTATGCTATGATAAATTCACATAAACACGCTATGGGCATTTATAATTATGTAATTAAATATGTAATACTATAAGTTCTGTAGGGTTTATAGTGCATAAACGATTGGTTACCAATGCAGTGCCTTATGCACCATTAGGTGCGGAAAGGAAATGATGATGACGATGAATCGATGACACATACGTGCTAAAACGTTTCACTTGAACACTTGAAATAGTGTGATGACCGAAGAAAGCAATGTCATAATTTTCTATAGAATCCAATTCAACATATAATGCAACTCCTACAGTATTGCACATAAAATCGGGGGTATCGTTCTGCAGTACATTCACATCGTCCCCACAATGAAGAAATGAACTACAAAGGAACGTCGCCTATAAAGAGACTACAGGGCGTGGGAACGTCAGTCAGCAAGCCCAACAAGTTCAGTCGACCCGTCAGTCAGTTCAGTTCAATCCATCTCGATGCAGTCACTCAGTTCTAGCATGTAGTTCAAGTTCAGTTACCTAAATTCCTAATTGCCTTAACACTCGTCCGACATAATTCATTATTTATTCGCCATGTAATAAAAATAAACATCAAACAGCAACCTCGTGTCTTCTGTCAATCTCATAACTGAGGTAGGAGCTCCAACCCTCAACTACCAAAATCTTACAGTTCTTCCAACAGAATAAACTGTTAATTAGTTTTACAAATCTTATTTTTATGAAATAATGGTCTATGCTGACGGCGTTTTGTAATTTTCTGCTCGAAATTACCTATGTTCTGGACCAAGCCACATATCAATAGGAAAAATTGTTATTAAGTACCTAGCAACATCTAAAAAAATAACACCTTTTAAAGTATCTGTATAAGAAATTTCTTCTTTACCCTTTCTTCATTGATCCACATTTATTTTTACTTATGTTGGCTTTGTATCATTGACCCGTTTTCTTTTTTTCAAATTATAAAACATTGTCAAAAATTAAATTAGCAATTGCCTAAATCAAAAAAATTATTTCGTTTTCCACAATCCTCACATCTTTATTTTTGTTTTATAAATTTAAGATTTTGATGAAAATGTTTTTTAAATTTTCAGATTGTAACTTCCTTTTAGCATGTGTGAGAGATGACACTATTAAGCTACTCGATCTTCGAATGAACAATGTGATTGGATCATTCAGGTAAGCATACTCCTGTATTAAAAAATATGTTTTGAAATTAGTTCAAGACAAACCTACCTCCATGTATTTAAAAAAATCTTAATAGGCACTTTACATTGCTCAACACAATAGCATTTTTACTGTCTATGATTCTTAAGGTTTTTCTTTATTTTTCTGTGTATTGTTACATATTAATATCTGTAGAATGAGAAAGTTCAGCCTTAGGGGAAATTGGATGCAAAAAATGTTTTCTTGCACGCGGTAAAATTAAGAGCAATAAATTTTACCCCAAGGTTTCTAGAAAATGTATGAAAAAATTAATAAAAATGAATTACTTTGCATTCCGTCACTAGTTTTTCTAATTCAACCAATGATAATAGAGTTGTAATAGATTTCCGGTTTACGGTAAGTCCCCTGATGAATCAGCAGAACTCATTGTAAGAAAAAGGCAAGAGAACTTGAGACGTCACACGCGAAGTAATTTCAAAAATTCAAAACTTTCAAAAACTATAGCGCTGATAATACGATATATAATTTTGTTTTTTTATTTAGTATAATAGTCTGTTAACAAATATTTTTATTTTTTAAACCTCATTGAGGAGGGCGCCACAGAAGATATAATTTTTAAAAGAAAATACTATGGCTCTTTCTTAGTTTAAATATTTCATGAATACTGTTTTATTGGCTAACTTGTTAAATGTTATAAAGGTACCTAAACTTTATAGGTTAGGACTACAAAACAGGATGTATATACTCTAAGATTTATCCATATTTACATTAAAAAAAACTTTTTTATGTATTTATTTCTCAGTGTATTTAACAGGGAAAACCATTTTATGGGTACTATAGCAACCATAGCAACTTTATAGAATTTGACAGGTGAATGATGTAAAGAAAATGGCATCTTTAGTTCATTTTTTATTCATGAAACACGTTCCACACAATTGTGGAGCTCCGTACAACAATATTTTCCAAGTTAAAATAAATATATCTGAAACCTAGAAAGCCTAGGGCTTATTACTTAATTTTTAATATATCATTTTCTTTCAGTAATGATGCATTCAAGGTGGGATGTGACTGGGCCCGAGCTGCTTTCAGTCCTGATGGTCAGCATATAGCTGCTGGCGGAGCTGATGGTGGAATATTCATTTGGACTGTCAACTCCATCAAATTAGAATCCATACTAAAGGAACACACGTGAGTAACAGTTATTTATTTTATTAATATGAAACTATCAATTAATTTTTTTTGGCAGGAGAACCTAAAAACCATTATTTTAATATTATATTACTTACAATTTTAATCAACCGAAAATACCACTGGAGTATCAGAAAAATGATCATTATGTAAAGTAAAAATAGCAATAATTAAAAACTAATGGCTTTTAGCCTCTAGAATGAATTTATTGCAGTAAAACATTTTCATTAAAAAAAAAACAGGTTTGCGCGGTATTGCAGTATTACTGACAATATGTGGTCACTGGGGTAATCTGTGCCGAGGACACTTAACATTTTTTTTTTACTGAGAAAGTACAGAAATAAACTGTATATTGTTTGACATGTTAACATTATAATAAAAACTGATGATCCGCAGAGTAACTATCGTAGAATATAATAATCATAGAATTAAGAATAGTCCTTAATTCTATGATAATAATTTAAAAAGTCATAAAACAAATGCAGGAGGAAGTCTTTCACATTTAATTTATACTCTTAAACTTGTGTAATAATTCATGTTTCAATTGTTTGTACATCTAAGAAATAAATCATATGAGAACCTCTTAAGGGAGCTCAAGTTAAGTTCACTGGAAGAGCGGAGGCAGCGTGGTGACTTGATTGAAATGTTCATAATCTTAACTGAGTAATATAATGTACCCAAGTTGAAATCAATGTTCCTTATGAATAAAAACCGCCATCTCAGAAGTTGTTCATTGAAACTAAACACTACCTCCTTCTCATCCAACCCCAGGAAGAACTTCCTGACAAACCGAGTTGTAGAGAAATGGAATGGCCTTCCAGAGAAAGTGATTGGTTCTAGTTCAGTTGATGTGTTCAAAAACCGCCTAGATGCACACATCAATTTATAATGTTTAATAACCATGTACACTTGATATACACGCATCAGCTTAACAGATTGAGACACGCATACCCTCTTATTTTGTTCCATTTGACCTTAATAACTGAAATAATAAATATTGTTGAAATCGGATAGCGATAACCCGTGTCAACTTGATGTCAAACTTTGAATATAAAAGTTTGTATGGAAAGCATAGGGGAATATTTTAACTTTATATTTATTTTGTAAATAAAACAATGGTACTTTGATTATTGTATCATATTTATTATGTATTATACATATTAATTATTTAAAGGACATTATTAATTCAATTTTCTTTTTAAGGTTTGTTTTTTACAGTCAGGATATACTTTTCTGTGTTCTTGTACGCAACGTAATAAATATTGTTTTTGTTCCTCGTCCACTGTTACGAAGCATTAGCAGGCCACGAAGTAGGAAACTCTATGAGAAAACTGTCATCAATTTTGAGTCGCCTGAAAAAGGATCTGCTGTTCATGGAAACAAAGTCATCGATGTTTTTTTCGAAAAGAGGCCTGCTAAGTTCTTCTCTCGATGGAATGTAGCGTTTATTGTGGACCGATGGATTTTCTTTGGCCAAATTAGCAACTATTTTTACATTACTTTCTTAGTTATTAATATCATCGTCAAATAGAGACAAGATAGACACTTCGTCTGCTAAATACCACAAATGCTGGCAAAACTTCTGTATAGCCGCTTTTGATATAGTTTTGTCGACCATTTCGTATGCCTTCACAGCCTTCAAAAAGCACAAGTCCTGGTAGGGCGCTTTTACCGCTAAAGTGCATTGCAGCCAAGGCTTGACATAGGATGTCGCGATAAACAGGCAGACGTCTAATAGAGCTGTTTTGTCCTTATTTGACATTTTGAATTGAGAGCTAAACAACGATATTTTTAGTGAATAAATAACTCTCGCCATCCATCTTGCTTGGTGCATAGCGCCTGGAGGCCGAATTTTAAATTCATTAACTTTATCTCCGCCAAGAAATATTATGCAGAGCTCTATTAACTCTCGATAGTCATCTCTTACAATTTCTTTGGTCAATTCAGTTCTGTAATACTCTAAAAAGTTCATCAATTTTAGAATCGTTCAGACGTAATAGCGTTTCTTTGTGGCTTTGTATCTTCTCTACATTGATGTTTTTCCAGTTTGATCAAAAATTTTTGAATAAAGGGATATCGGGACTTGTAGTAACTTGGCTGATATTGGCCTCGAACACAGCTTTTAGTACCAATTCGTAGATGTGATGGCGGAAAGCAAAAATCAATATTACTCTGTTCGAGAAGCACACATGCACCATTAATTCGGCCTGTGTTAGAAGCAGTAGTATCACAACAGAGGATCTGTGCTTTATCTTCAAGATTCCAGTCAACAATAGCATTCCAAACTGCTTGTGCCTGTTCGCTTCCCGATGAGTTTTCTAATTTTGTCACAGCAATAAGTTGTTCTTTATTATCGTATGAAATAACGGTTGGTAGACGTTCCTCTTTAGATTTGCGTACATCTAAAGCCGGCAACAGTTTTCCATCCCAGTGGACAGTTACAGTATCTGGTACATCGTTTTTAAAATTTAGTTTTATAGCTTCTGCGTGCTGTTTTTACTTTTCTGTACGAATTCTTTGGATAGAGGACTTGCTTATAGGAAATTCGTCATTGTTGTAGCCAAGTGCTTCAATAGTTGCTTCAATAATAAAGACAGAATCTCTCATACTTAACTGACACCTGTCTAATGCCGCCACCAATTTCGGAGTAACGTAAATTTTCTTCACAGATGTTTTAATAGTATCGGGCTGTTTCCTCTCAATTGGAATGGACAAATCTTTTTGTAAGTCCGTTACTTCAGAATCAGAAGATGAAGTTTCTTGTAATGGCTCATGAAAAGACGTAGAGGGTGTTATGGATGCCAAATAAGTGGCCAGCCGCTTTTGCTCCTGGATATTTCTAAGACTCGCCTTTTCCTCCTTTTCTTTCAATTTTTTGTCCACTCCAGCTAAATGACCAGGTCGTCCTGGCTCTCTCTGCTTTTGTAAGAAAATCTTATCTTCATTTATCTTTATTAATTGAAGCGCATCGGCATGTGCAATATCAAACAATTTTTTTGTATTTGTAACAAACTCTTGTCGACGCTGCTCAAACACATCTTGAGTTTTGTTTGCATCTTTTTGCAAATTTCTCCAATCTTGGTATAAGGCTACAAGTTTCTTAACACAGTTAGGTAAAGATTTAGTCGGTATACGTGCCTTTTCCCAATAAATAATGCACTCACGAATAGTAAGATTTGCACTTTCATTGACGCTTAAATTGACTTCGGAATATTATAAAATAAAACCGCCAGCACTTGTCCATTAGAGGGAAGTTTAGAACCTGTAATTTGATGTTTTACATACCCAACCAAAAATATTTCCTTTTTAGAACTGCGTAACTCCACAGACATGTTGACACAACAAAAATAATGTGTTCACTAATAAAAACAAACACGATATAACAAGCACATTAACACTTAGTTCGCGCGCGCTGTACTATGTAAGTTCTGACAAGTTCCGATGCAAGTCGGCACGGGTTGCCGTGATTCAATTTACGTGAAAAGTGTTTTGACATCATTCAAACAAAATTAGAGGGTATGCATTGAAAAAATAAAACTTTAATTTTTCTGGGACACCCTAATGTATAGTGTACAAACAATTTGATTACTTATATTTCTATTCTTAAGATGGAGAATCATTAATGATGGGAGTGTCAGTGTTAAATAAGCTTCTGTCACTCTGACCCGTATAGACCCGTATTGTGACAGGTCTCCAAACCTAGATCTTTAAATAGCCGAGTTACCGAGTCAAGAGTTAATGCTCTCACACCTATTGCTTAATCTCCTTTTCAAAACTCAGGTCTTTCAAATATCAGACCATTGTGAGCCGAGCGCTCTCACATCCTCAAGTTTAACCAGCGATCCCATATTTGTTAAAACTAGCCTAACTTAACCTAGCCATTTATATAAAAAAATACTTGTTTTTTCAATCTTGTTTTCTTTGTTTTTTCAGGACTGCAGTTACTGCTGTTGACTGGCACCCACACTCATCATCACTTATCAGCGTAGATCGAGCAAAGCGAGCAGTTTTATGGGGAGATAATATGTAGATAGGTGTGTGGTTTTTCATAATGCTTCCTCTCATAATAATCAAATACGCAAGTGGATAAAGGTGTTATGTAACATAAACAAATGGTAGAGATATCTGAGGTTAAATTTTAAACACTATGTACCATGTTTTTTTTTACACTTGCATTTTTACCTAAACAATAAATTCTCACCAAATTATGGTCAATTTAAATATTCATAACAATGTGTTATAGTCCCCAAATTGACACTTACACTTGAATCATAAGACATATTTTTTAATACATAGAATAAATTATCAAGATTTATGGCAATTGATGAGCCAATACAGTATCTTAAGCAGCATTTGGTATTACATAATTATTAAACTCGGTAGTGTGATGATGACAAAAGAGTATATCTGTCACTTTTATTACAAAAATACACTTTTACGTAAACATGCTTAAATCTGACGCTCTTTCATCAGTAATAAAGCGCTGCTCACTTATAGAAATGCCATTTTGCTCTATTCCATAGAACAAAAAGGTTTCAAATTTTTGGTTTAACAACAGATGAGTAACGGACACTTCTGCCCTGTGCTTGGCTTTGCTCGTATTTGGAAATTACCTTATTAAAATAATAAAATAATTATAGAAATATAAATTTGAATAACCCTGCAACAATAAATATACAATATTGACCTTTTACGGAAACTAGTACATAGGTATTTTTAAAAGTAAATTTGGACATTCTTGACCCGAGTACCTGTGATCTATTGTTTTGCTGCAAACTGTAGCTAACTTCGTGATTGATAACTTCGTTTTTGTCCGTCTCTATAAGCGGTAACACATTATTACTCTGATCTCTTTCATAAGACAAAAGGATATATCTCCCTAGAGCTTCTTTCAAAATGGCCATATTAAAAAATATGGAGTTCATCTGTTCTTTTTACATTTTAAGCTATGTAGCAGAAATAATTATTTGCTTGTCTTGTTTAATTTAGAAAATAACAACTATACTCTTTTGCCATCCCTCTACTGAATTCATAAGTACTTTTCAGTGTGTAAAATTGACCAGAATTCTGAACGAGTGTTTAGACTCAATGGCTACTCTCATGTAAAAGTTCTGATAAATAAAATCGAGCAGTGATAAGTTCATCTAGTAATGTAGTGAGGTCCTGGATTTGATTCCCATATTTTCTCCCTAGATTTTTCTACACACAAGATATTTACCATTTGGTGTATCACTATCATTTTGTTTTTTTTTTATAAATAATTAATTGTGGGAATTCTGAAAATTTCATTAGAATCTCTGTATTTAAAAAAAAAAAAAAAAACAGCGAAATCGGTTCAGTTTACGGACTACGAAACGTCGATTTTGTCCCTTTTAGATAGGCAATTATGCCTGATTACAGTCCACCGTGCAGTTGTCTTTTTTGCACAGTATCGGTGAGGCATTTGCGAGAGAGTGACATACACTATATTTAAATACCTATTCATTAAATTTCTCTGGCACCGCATATCATGTTACTTTTATGTAACAAATTACTGAAATACACTGCATTTGGTGGTCCAATGCAGTGCCCTATACACTATAAGGTGCAAACAAGTGTATGACGAAGACATTCTTAAATTTCAAAAGTAAATTAATGTTTATTCGTTTTTTTCAGGTGTACCTTCATAACTTGAAATGTCACTGCCTGTTTAACACGTGAAGATAATAATTTCTACTGATTTCAATTCTAAGTTAAAAAATAAATGTCGATATTTTGTCTTTCATCACAATAATAATATCCAAAGAATCTGTTCACTAGATGTAGATTTTGACAACCATTTTTGATCAATGTGTAAGAAATTTGCATTATGTTAGTTTATTTCAATTTTATTTTTTCAATGTTTCTATTGTCGATTTATACATTCAATGTAATTCTTATCTATAACTATTTATAAGGATGTGCTGAATGTTTTAAAAACAATGATATTATAAATTTTAAATTAATATTTTCCTGTTTTCTTTTATCCAGAAAATGGATGGTTTTATATTAGATTTCTGATTCATCACAATATATCTGATAATTAAATGTAATATACTTGTTCACCAAATGTAAACTTTGAAAGAATTTTTTTACACTAACACTGTCTGTGTTTTTTTTTATTAGATTATTATTTTTTCATGTTTTTATCGCCAATTTATACATTGTAGTTTTTATATATACCAATTTATATCAATGTGTTATATGTTTTAAAAATAATAATACACATTTTCAACAAATCTTGCTTTTTTTATTACACTTTTCTGCGTTCTTTAATCCTAAAAATGAATTGTTTTAGATTACAATGTGGTTGTACTTAGAAAGGTGTGATATTTTCGCTCTTAAAGATACAAGAGGTGTTTTTTTGTACTCTGTAACAATACTTTAATTAATAATTTAATGCCTTACATCGAACAACGCTTGCAAAATCTGAAAATTTACTTTAAAAATCTGTGCTCAGTTTGCCAAACAAATAGAGCTCTTTGTAAAACCATAAATTTACTGCATGATAAGTTTGAAAAGCATTATTTCCAGAAATGGTCCTACAGGACTACTGACCTCCATGCACCTGTATAGGGCTATGTTAAATCCACGGTCTATGGAAAATAAACCAACAACTCTTCAAGCATTGGAAGCCAATATAATTCACACTATTTCAGAAATAACGTCAAATTTGTCGTAAAACGTGGACAAAAATTGGACAGCCAAATGAACTAAGTAACGCATCATTTTCATAAAATAAATATGTATTTTCATTCTTTCAAACTCCTTCCAACAAATATTTGCAAATTTTATTTCAATGTAAAGTTGTACCATGCTTTAAAAAACACCTAATTATTAAATCCCAACCCAACCTAACTCCCGTGTTCTATTATAATTTTAAATTAAATAACTTTATTTTTAAATGGACTTAAAACATTTTCAACAATATTGTAAATTTTTATTGAAACGCCCCAAGGTCCCCGTTCCTACTGGGCTCGAGCGTGTATGCAGAGAGCATGGAGAAGAAATTTAAGTTTATTCAATTTAACAATAATTGGACATACTCAAAATATTGTAGATTCAACCAACTAGTATAAGAAGTATAAAAATTGAAAAATTTCAGGCATTGCCTAGTAGATGAATCTCACCCACGTGATAAAGGTTTCAGCTCTTTTACTTCACAAAAGTCAACAGATGGAAGAGTTGTAGAAATGTGGATGTTTACACATAGGCAGAATGGTGAATCTTACACAGAGTGTAAAGTGGCCACTTAAGCCAGCCAATAACAGGTCATTAGCCCCTGTAAATGCCTTCCATATTCCCTTCCCAAAAAGGTTTTCCTTCTCTGTTGCAACAAATTGAGTTATTTGATTTAATTTGCCAGTTTAAGAAATACTGTTTTAACTGACTGCCTGAATCTAGTATACAGTTCACTCCAGCCCATGACATATTTCAATTATGGCCATTATTTTGTAGACAAGTGCTTATTGGATTTTACACTTAGGATTTTATCCAAATAAACACTTAAGGGGTTATATACAGTTAGAATTTTTGAAAATTCATTTTCGTAATGTACATATATTTAAATACACACACAGAAAATTTCAAGTCGATCCGGCGATTATTTTCTAAGTTACACGCATATTTGTTAAGACGTGTCAGAGGTTGAAGGTAGGAGGCTGGAGCGGCAGCGCTTACCTAGAACGCTGTCCCTTTTATTTACCTGCCTATTTAGAGCACACGAGAGGGAAGAATGGTCCGCAGACAACACCAACTCGAGTTATTAGAAGCTGCCGAAGACGTGGAGGGTGTATTATATGGCCCTAGAATAGACGACCCGATGTAAGTTGAAATTTTTTTTCTTTTAAAACTGTTCGGCGACAAAGATTTCTTGGAAACGACTAAACCGATCAGTCTCAAATTTTAACACAAGGTTTTAAAGTATATTTTTTAGCAATAAATCGAAGGTTTTTTCTCACCGATGAATATTTTTTTTTTTTTCTTACAATTTTTTGAAAAATTTTTTGGCTAAAATTTTGTGAAAAAAAAGTTTTTTTTTGAGAAGCTGCCATATTGTAAAAAAAAATATTTTATTCCTTCGATCGATTAAAACATTATATATTACTTTAACAAAATCCATTTGGTTTTTTTATTTTAGATAATCCAGTCCAAAGATATCGTGGTCACCGCAAGGCGCCTTTTTTGAGAGGAGGTCCTGGAGATCAGCTATAGCAGCTTTCAAAATTATTATTTTTACAAATAAGAAAAGTTAAAAGTTACCATAATGTGTACAAGTCTTCTCAGGAAAAATTCTTGCAAAATTGTTATTTTTGGGCCTCTTGACTGTATATAACCCCTTAACAGAGATGAAGACTACTAGGAAATATGGGAGCTACAATTTGTTATGGGATTACCGAGCAATAACACTCAATTATTTTTCAACATATTTTTGATGATTTTAAACAAAATTAAATAGATGATTCGCATTGCGTCTATATTTCTTGTTTTCGAACCATGTATGAGGCCAAAATGCTTAGTTAACTCCTTTATTTAGTTAACTGATCTTGATCAATCGACTCTCATGATGAAAAAAAAAAACCCTTATCCCAGTTTTTTTATCATTTGGCATTGTTTTAATTTATTATTAATATTTAAAGCATTAACTTTGTGGTGAAACTTTTAACTAAATATTATTAAATATTTGTATATAACCACATACCGACTTTTCTATGTCTACCGGTTTCGAGACGTACCCTTCTCTTTGTTAGGACACCAATTAAACCAACGTGCAAAACCCAATATACACCCTAACCATAGTTTTTGCACAAAAATATAAAACTAACATGCATATTTGAAAACACATGCTTTTACATACACTGATTTTTTAAATTTCATTTTTTTTTTTTTTTTTCATTTAATTTATATCTATAAATTTCTTCGCTTTATCATCTTTTTTATATCAGTATACATATACTTTATGTGTATATACTTTTTAGTAGTTTTAAATAATATTAAATATGTTTTTTTTGTTTATCATTTAGTATTTAAAACTGTTTTAATTTGTTTATTGACGTTTTGTTTTCTTTGTATTTTTTTTTACATGTTCTATAATCATTTTTTTTTCCTTTTATAAAGGCTGAATGCTGACGAAATGCGAGCTCTCAGGCGAATGTGTGGTAAAACTATGTACGATAGATACACAAATGTTGAGATCCGTACATTATGTAAGGCTGAGATAAGCATTATTGACAAAGTCAAGACAGGAGCTCTGCGCTGGTTTGGACATGTAGAGCGAATAGACAGCAAAAGAATGGCTAAAAATATTTACAATGCGAATGTTGATGGATGCAGAAATAGAGGAAGACTGAAAAAGACATGGCATGACCAAATCCAACAAATACTTGACGATGGACATTTTAAAAGTCGGAATAATCAGTGCGCGTGCATGAGAAGATGTATGAATGTAGAGGAAGCAAGATCTGTATGCAAAAATATAGTGATGTGGCATTCTATCTTCTCTGTCTACCCTTACGGAGAAACGGCGTGATGGTTTACAAATGAAAAGATACATCTTTTCAGACTTCTTGATTTGTAAATAACTTAGTATAAATTGGTTTTAAATGGTATCTTTTACTTATAATTCTACTTTGCAACTAATATGGAAAGGCATTAAGTGCTGTTTATTTCAATTTTTTTTTTTTATGTATGCAGTAAAAATATTATTTGTTTTTAGAAAACATCGTGTTCAGACGTATAAATTTAAATGCCATTTCAGTTTCCTGGAATTTATTTTATAAGTACATAATTATAGTTAACACTTAGTGCATATTTTTGTATTTACATAAAAATGTGTATTATCATTATCTGAAATTTGTTATTTTTTATGTACAATTTTGTCAGCACATGCAGACGTGATTTTCAGAGAGATGTGATAGTTGAAATTGTCTTCTTGATGGAAAATTAACGAAAACAAAAATTGTAAAGTTGTTCTCGCCATTACTTTATGGATAATTGGTTTTATGCAAGAGATAATAATGATCTTAAGATTCAAGTAACGTGAGCACTATAATTAGAGCATTTGAGAATCTCCACAAGTAGAAACAGATTACAACTCTTTAACTTTTCTAACACATTCTATGTATTTATCAATAAATTTAATGTATACCATAAAACCATACTTATAAGATTAGTGGGAACAGCTTTCGCCAGGAAAGAAACCTGTTCCCATTGAATTTTCCAACAAGATTCTATTCCCAAGGATTTCCTTTATGTGTCATCGATGGTACCTTTAGTTTTAAGTTTAGAGATTGACTGATAAAATATACTTTTATAGGATGAAAAGCTAACAACTTTACTCCGTCCCCCGGTATACAGCAAGTACGCTGCCTTCAACGTGTGACCTGGTGGAAACTGGAACTTTTCCATTGGTTTAGTTTGAATATTGGCGTACTTTCTAATTACACCATTTATGTGATTAACTATCTCCTGTCGCATTTCATTTGGCATTTTGTTATGTCCTCCTGCAGCACCTCTATTGTCAATAAGACCTTGGCCTCCCCTCGCTTTCTTCAAAACGGTATTCATTCTGCTGGTTGATATTTTCAATGTCTTAGTAAACATAATTTTACAAACTTTAATATCGTCTAATGTATAAATTCTGGAAAATACTCTCTCGTGTTCCGGTGTCTTATTCTTTGTATAAGATCGCTTTTTAAATATTTCTTCACACCTTTCTAGGAGAAACAAATTCTGAGCGCTGTAAGATCCTAAACTGTAAAATGTTTCGAAATTTTTCCGTCTGATATCGGCAGCCAATTTCTCGGAGCATTTCAAAGAACACTTGCAATCAAAATCTTCAAACACTTTTGGTAAAATTTCTTTGTTTCTCGAGTTGATGTAAGTTTCATTCTTGTACATGCTGTCCCTCCTTTCTTCTCTTGTTTTGTCTCCGAACTTGCGCTTCCTTCCTTTTTTCGCTCCAGTGGCTCTATTCCGTTTTCTCGGTGGCTTCTTAGGCGTTGGTTTAGGGGAAATACCATCAGAGGGGCCCATACTACATAATATCGGTGATTCGTCGGGTAATAGTGTATTACTAAAGTTCAAGCCCTGAGGTACACTTTGCAAATGAGGTAAATAATAATTTTCAGTAGTATGAAAATAAGGTAGTGGTTTATGATGTTGAACTGTTTCAATCGGTATGGTTAATTTGTGAGGGAATGTTTCTACTGCGAATTGACTGCTCACGCAAGGTTTTACATCTTCATTTTTAACAGTATTTGAACTTGGAATAATCCGTTCCACTAATTCATTCATTTTTCTTTGGTTAGGAATGCTTTCATTTATTTTAATTTGATTCGGTATCACCTTTACATTGACTTTTTCTTCGGTCTGCGGACTGTCAATAGGTACATCGTAATAACAATCATCATCGGGGACATCAGTCATATCTTTATCCAAACCTGAACTAGAATTATCACTTTTAAAATATTTGTAAAAAATTGATTTGTATGTCGCTAAACTTACAGAAGTCTCACATTTTTTATTACTTATATATGACTTGTACATTTCTTTGAGACTTCGTTCAGGTTGAACAATGTATGTAGAGTTATGTCCGTCTTTGTTAGGTACCGAGTGGGAGTAAATGTGATCCATGATTTCTTTTACTTGTTCACTGGGAATTTTATTGTGGCCGCCTGTTAGTACTCCCCTCATATCAGAGAGCCCATCCCCGTGTCTTATTTTGTTAAGAACGGTGTTCACTCGGCCCGATGAAATGTTTAAAGTTCTAACAAACATGGGTTTGCACACTCGAATATTGTTGATGTGGTATATTCTAGAATAAGTTCGCTGATGATCGGATGATGCGACTTTGACATAAGTTCTCTTTTTTGGAATTTCTAGTACTCTTTCTAGAATAAATAAACTTTGAGAGCTGTGCGTTCCTAAAGAATGAAAGCTGTCAAATTCTTGCATTCGTTCAAAAATGGATACTTTTTCTGCACAATTTAGTTTGCATTTACAATCATAGTCCTGAAACTCTTTAGGAAGAACTTGTTTATTTTTGCATGTGATGTATGGGATGTTCATATATTTGTTAGCTTTCCTCTCTGCTCTGGTTTGAGTGAACTTTCTCTTTCTTCCCTTTTGAACGTACTCTCTATTTGCATTACTACCTTTTTTTCGTTTGCTAGTCTTAGTATTTGTCTTATTTATAACGCTGATTTCTAAACTTTCTTCGAAATCCGGTTGGCGTTGAAAATTCATTTTAGAATGGCCTTCAGAATTTTCTCCAAACGGCACAGGGGTGTAATCGTAGCAGTATCCCGGTAACTGAAAAGAGTTTTTAGTTTAGACAATGTAAAATCACACAGTAAAACTCTTAATAGAAATTGTGGTAATCGGATAAAATATATTTGCTTCTTCCTTAAGATTAACCAGCGGAACTTGTAATGCAGGGTTAGTTATGGATTTTTAAAGAACTTACCCATAGCTGTTCAGTTGGTAGTAATTTACACTTTGGTGATGTGAGATTTTGTTTTTTATTCATCTTGATATTGGAACCTGTAACAAAAATGTAAATGATAAGTACTTTAAAAATATCAATAATTGCATGTGCAGACTAAACAAAGAAATTCATGGTTTTACATGTCTTGTAAATTCAAAAACTATGTATGTGTATTCACTGCTTTATATATCAATAATTTATGAATTACAATTTTTTTTAAACATTTTTGAGAGGGGAATATGGAAGTCTATGCATCAGTGGTGAACGGTAATTTAATATTTAAGTAAGATATAAAAAATGTTAATTTGTACCTTCAAAGTACATAATATAATATAAGTCATATAAAATATAAATAACTATTTTTTCTGTGGTTCTGTGTGATACAACATCTTTCCGTCTTTGCCTTTCAAGCAAACAAACACTGTTCGACATTTCTCGGCTTCAACGCATACGGCACCCAATTTCCTTGTTTCTGAATCGAACCATTCTTGAAGTGTTGAAACCACTCACGGCACGTTCTTTTACTAATAGGGACCTCATCATAAGTGTTTGAGAGCATTCAATGAGCCTCAGCCGCAGATTTCTTCATATTAAAGCAGAAAATGAAAACCTCTCGCAAATGACGAGAATTTGGCTCGTAAACTGACATTTTCAATAGAGAAACTTTATGATGCAGACACGAATCAACTAATGTTTCTGTGAAATTATGTTGACAGATTCCCGAGTTTATTGCATGATATGTATGATCTATTTATTTACACCATTACTTACCAAAGCCATCTACAGGAAAACGGCAAAAGAAAAGTTGTACACCTAATACTTATTAGGTGAATAAAAAAATTAAGAATCCCTTTAAGTTTATTTTTTAACAATTGTGTGCACAAATGGGGAAGTTCAGAGTTTTTTTTATTTGTTAATAGACTATCAACATCAAAAAGATCCTGGGCCAGTCTGAACAACACTGCTGCATTTGGCACACCGAACCCCTGTCTAATATTTCTGAGCCAAGATGCTCTTTTCCGTCCCATACCCCGCCTGCCTTCTTTCTTCATCTTTCCTTCCATAATAAGTTGGAAAAGGGCATACTTCTCATTGCGGAATATGTGACCAAAGTAGAAGGCCTTTCTTCTTTTGACAGTGGTCAGTAACTCCCTCTCTTTGCTCATAATGCTTAAAATCACTTCAGACACATATTTTTCTGTTCATAAATAAAAATAGTCGTAAGCATAGTACTGGGTCATATTAATATATGTACTAGTCAATTGAAAATCCCGACTTAAAACAGATTTTTTTTTTAACATGCCGGAACATGGAATTAATACAAGCATTGTATAGAAGCATTAAAAAAAAACAGTAAAACATATATCAACCTTTGACAGCTTTGCCAAACACTTTTTAAAATGTAGTACATTGAGGATATAAATTCAAAGTTTATCTCTCTTCCGTATCTCAGCACAATTCTGTTCACGTATATTTTAAAATATCAGATTATTATCATAATTGTATGCCACAGAACCTTTTTTGCCACAGTAAGTTGCCCTGAAGCAAGCTTGTCTGGGCAAAGCATTATTTTTAGTATTTTGCCAAAATGATGATTTCTATAAAGATAAAAATATTTTTTGCAATGGTTAACGAATAAAGCTATGCATTTCAAAATAATTGATCAACAGTATGAACAATAAAAACTATAAATTAGGGGAAGTGAAATTTAAAATTTATTTAAGAAAACTATTTTGGAGAATTGATTAATTAAATAACGGTCTTTAACCGTTTACCTTGATTACAGTCCAAATAATGTTGTATTCTACGTTTATTGAAATATATAAGAATAAAAAATCACTTAGCCACGAATAAACCCCACAAAACTACAAATTTCTACCAAATTATGCCGTTCGTTTACGTTCACTTGTCATCTGTCACAAGCGTTGCCAACGTTCATCATGCGAAAATCGGTAGATACAGAAAAATAAATCGGTAGATTTCGGTAAGTTCATTCTCCTAATGGGGGATATATTTAAATTTCCTTATCCTTTTTCATAACAAAATTTCGCTTGAAATGCAAGTGATTTTTTTTAATCAACCCTAATGGCAGCCCTTTGTTATAACGGGTGACGCTTGCCTAACCCACGAAGAGTTCCGGATTTGATTTCCAGTGAGATCACAATAATTTCCGTAAATCTTAACGTTTGTCGTAATTTTTAGCTTAACGATAAAATAACAACTACTAATCACTGAAAAAAAGGTTACTCAATTTTAGCAGAAAATGGTTAGAGATGACAAAAACGTTTTATTTTTGAGTGATCTGCGGAAATTCAATTTAACACAATGGAAACAATGAAATAACGAAGAGAAATGACATAATTTTCATTCAACAAGTTTGAAATAACCAGGTATCACTATTTGTTAATGCTATCTAGTAACCAATAATGAACGTATATATTTTGTACGACCGAAGGATAAGTATATAGTATTCATAATAATAAAACGATGGCAGAAAAGGTAGCTTTCTGAGCATATATAAAAAGTGAGTATTCAATTGCTTATATTGGGGAAGAAAAAATAGTTTAAAAAAACATTCTATGGGAAAATGGAAATGTTCAAAAATCGGTAAAGTTTCGATCAAGTTCCGTAGATCGATAGATTTCCCAAAAAATTGGTAGATCTACCGAAAAACTAATAGGATTGGCAACGCTGTCTGTCACTTTAGTAGACCACTGATAATGCGTTAAAGCGTCTATACCACAAACAATTGTATTGTGTAGCACGTGATTACAAGAGGTACCTACGTACGTAATCAAAGAAATTAATCACACGAAAAAACATAAACTAAACATAAAACAGTGTGCAAAGAAACAAATTGTCAAAAAGAAATTAATATCTCGAAATAGTGACCAGTACAGATATTTATAAATGAATCATCACATACGTAATACGTTCAATAATAAAAAACAATTTATTAATAAATCATATTTAGATAAATTATCTCACTTTCTTGTACTTTTACTACGTATTATGTTATGTTATTAATATGTTTATCGTTTTTAATTATGCCCAATGGGCGTATAAATAATTAACTTATTGGAGTGACAAAGGTAGTAGGTATTTTTATTATATCGTGTCCCATTAATAATATGGTGATCAGAGCCAAAAAGTTAAATATTTCAATAATACCTAGGCTTGCACCTATAGTAGGATTCCAATTATCCGAACTCCAACTATCCGAATCGCTGATTATCCTAATTGAATTCCTGAGTGTGACCACATGCAACTTCTCACGGTTCAGCAGATGCGCAACTTGACTACCCGAAAACGGATGATGACATTCAAACACTTTGACCGAGATGTTCAGCAAGCAATGACTTTAATTTACTGTACTGTACGTACAAACTGTACAAATGTACAGCACTTGTAACTACGCTTAGCATGTCAAAGTGTTGCCTTTTCATATAATTAATTAAATGCTATTTTTCTTAAAACATAGTTTTTTCCCTCATTTTCAAAATACATACAGTAATTAATTAAAATTTCCGATTTTTACGAAAGAAAAACAATTATCCTAATTTTTTACTATACTAATGAGGTTCGGTTCCAATTGATTCAGGTAATTGGAGTTCTACTGTATTTACATTTTGAACATGCTGTTTGTTTTTTAATTAAATTAACTAATTGCTTTCTTTATGCTATGTTCTTTTTTTATTTTTCCTTTCTTTTCAAAACCATACTGTTTTTGTTTATTTAGCTACTCAAAAAAATGTCTGCCTAAAAACAAGTTGCACCTAGTTAGACAGACCACATATAATCCAGAGATATCTATTTCCATAAAAAGTGTTGTAGATTAACAAATATTAATTTTGTTAATAAACTAAGGTTATTATTGCTATCATCATTTCCTTTTCATCGCCCAGTGGTGTGTAGGGCACTGCATTGCTCAACCAAATGCAGTGTATTTCGATCATCTGTTACGTAAAGGTAAGGTGATCAGTCTTGCGCTTTTGATGCCAGTCCATGAACAATGAAATATTGCGGTTCGAACAACCTTTTTTTAAATTTTACGACCACCCTGCCAGGAATTGAAACTAGAGCATTAAGGGTGGTAGGTGAAAGTCCGCCATTGAGTCGAAAACATTCATCCAGGTTTCTGTTTATTTTTCACAAACAGAACTGTATTCTTTGCTCGCCTGGACATGACACATAGTAAAATATGTGGTTAAGAGGTAATTGAAGAAAAATATTTTGTACACATAAATAACAATATTTTATTTTTTTAAATTTAATTAGAATTGAATAAGAAATGTCAAAAGCAGACACAATCGAAGGACATGTTTGACAAGATGTATGAATGTGGAAGAACCTAGGAATGTATGTCAGGATAGACGCGTATGGCGGTCTATCTTCTCGACCTACCTTTGCTGGGAAATGGCGTTATGGTAGTAGTAGAATAAGAAGTCGTTTTATTTTCGTTCATTTTTAATATTCAATGAAAAGTAGATTTATTCCATTTGGTCATTCCACTATTGACATTCCAAGAAATTTTGTTGATTTTTGAAAAAAAATATAACCATCAAGGTAGGCAAAGCAGATAGAACGCCATTTTACTCTGTCTTTGCACACAGATCTCACTTCCTCTACATTCATACATATTCTTTTGCACGCTCGCCAATTATTCCGACTTTCAGCATGTCAATCTTCAAGTTTTTGTACGGCATCTATCAAGATTCGCATTATACATCTTTTTAGCCGTTCTTTCGCTATGCATTCGCTCTGCTTGTTCAAACCAACGTAGAGTTCCTTTCTTGATTTCGAATCTAATGGTCCACAAAAATAATGGAGTATATTAGCATTAATGTGTCATTAAATCAAATTAAATTGTACGAAATTACAATAAACTTTCGCTTATTAATTTGAATTGTCAAGTTGTTAACTTTTTTGTGACAAACCAACATATTATATTACAGCTAAGGTATATTATTTTATTTTTTAATATTTTGTGACACTATATTCCCTTGAATATTTGTAGATAATTTCTAAACTAAAAATAAATAACCTACATTTTTTCCTCATTTCTATACAATTGTTGTATACTTTTTAATATCGGAAGTTGAACAGCATTCACTATTATTTTATAATTTGCAAGAAAAATATACAAATTAAGAATAAAATAAAGCATTCGGTACATTCGATTGCATATAAAACCTAAAAAGAAAATATAAAAAAAGAAAAAAGACATGTTAATATATAATAAAAATCCCAATTTTTAATATAAATACACAGTTGTATCAGTTGTATGCGAATAGATTTTTTTTTAACAAAACTTTCAGCGAGCAACTATTAAGCAAAATCTAAATAAGAATGATAATATAAATACACATACACACACCTTTTTGTTGTACCACAATTTAGGATGTTTGATTTTTATTTAGAAACTTTGCTGATCTGTCCTTAAATCATTTTTTAAAAATGTTATTATATCATTTTCGACTGTTTGTTTCTGTAAAATAAATAAATAAAATAATAAATAAGAAACGAGATTTAAGTAACTTTAACAAATAATGAGTAAAATGAAAATAAATTTTACTTGAACTTAGTGAACTATATAACAAAAGACAAAACTATTGTACATAAATAAAAAACTGTAATACAGTTACAGTTAAATAAAGCAATAACTTGGTGTTCTAGAAAATGTTATAAAATAAACATAAATATTGTAAAGCACTTAAATAAAGCAACATACCTAGTAAGAAAACATATTTCTCTCAAAAAATTCATGCCAATAAAAAATAAAAATCCACAAGTTTTGCAATAAATGCACAGTTGTATGTGAATAGAAAATTAAAATTATAAACATGCTTTAAAGAGCACGTCTGCAAAAAAGAAATAAACTTCATATAAATAAAATAAATTTGTACGATTTTTTATGCATACTACGGTATTATAAAAAAGATAACTCAAAATCCTGTTACAAAATGTTATTTACCTCTGTCATTGTTCTGATTGGTCAGAAATTAGCAAAACCGCGTGCGCAAGCGTGCGAATGGCGCGAACGCGCAAGATCAGTAATCAGCTGAGCGCTGGTCGCTTGTGGTAGGTGAAAATCGACGAAATGTTCACTGTCATACCTAGATCATTTTTGTAAGTATCTGAATTAATATTTGTGATTTTCTGAATTAAAACCAATACGCCGATCACTCCAAATCCGAGAAATGATAATATTTTTTATATGACAGTGATGTGCAAATGTGTCATCTGTGCCAAGTGTACGTTTCGAGTTCGCTGGAAATAGCATTTTGCGATCGATATAATACGTTTGGTATGTTTTGATAATCTTGACCTCGATAATAATGGGTAAGTCTGTTTCCCGTTTCCCTAAATGCCGTTATCGTGGTGGTCTAACGCCGACATGATTTGAATTTTATAAATGGGCTCCGCCGGTGTAACATGTAGTTAATAATTACGCCACGGTATGATGTAATGAAGGACTAATGACAGACTGTAAATAAAAACATAAGCATAATAATATAATCATCTCGTCATATTTTCGTGTAGGCATTGTGTAAAAGACGTTGTTTTATTTTTTGCTTATTTTTTGGTATATGGTTTTCTTCCTCATTTTTTTCAAATGATTTTTGACATAAAATAGGAGCAACCTGTCAAAATTTAAATAAATAATATAAAATATATTGTAATTAATAGTGTGAATTTTGGGAAAGGGGCATGAGCTTAAGGAAAAAACAGCATATCTGGAAAGACTAGTCTTTTTAGGAAGAAAAAGACTTTGTTTTTAGTCTTAAAAAAATTGTGCGACGCAAATATTTATTTTTAAAAAAAATAAAAAAATAGTATATTTATTGTATTTCTTTCCTCTCGGGTTCGATCCCGACATGGTTGATATGAAATATTTATTTAAACGGGTGTTTTCACACTAGAATATTTCATAGTCCCTGGACTGGTACCTGAAGCGTAAGACTGATCATCTTACCTTCATGTAACAAAAAATGATCAAGATACGCTGCGATTGGTGTACCAATGCAGTGCCCTATGGACCATTAGGTGCAGAAAGGGAATTATGATGATGATGATTTCTTTCCTAGCTTAGAAAGGGTCTTGTACCCTTGTTATCCAAAAGAATGCATGTAATAAAAATGATATTATTAAAAATTAAAGCCTCTTATTCATCTTGCTTAAAGTTCTCTTAAAGTTGTTTTATACAAATTTCCATTTATATTTTTATAGTAAGTTTCTCTCTAAGCCCAAGGGCTCGTCTCTTTTTAGAAGAAAAACAACGAATTTAATATGAAATTTTATGACTAGAAAAATAATTTTATTTTTCAAATATTTTACACAAAATTTTTACTACTAACAGTCCGTGCGCTCTGTAGCTGCAAGGCAGAGTCCTTAAGGTGATATTTTTTTACAAAATGGAGCTGTACAAATCAGCCTAACTAATAATAATAATTAAATAAGAACTTTGCAACAGAGATGGATAACATTTTAGAGAAGGGAATATGGAAGTTTAGACATTTACAGGGCTTATGACCTTAGGTGGTTGTGGCCACTTTACACACTGTGTAACATTCATCATCCTGCTCATGTTTGAACATCCATATTTCTTAATTCTTCCAACTGTTGATTTTTGTAAAGTAAAAGAGCCGAAACATTTATTGATGCTGGTGAGATTCATCTGCCTAAATTATTTCACCTACATACCAGGCAACACCTGAAAATATATTTCAATTTTTACACTTCTTGGACCAGCTTGTTTAATCAACAATATTTTTACGTTGTCCAAATTTTTGTACAGGGATTAGATTTAACCCCCTGGGGAGTTATTTTGTTTAACATATTATTACAACGGAGATGGAGATCATTTTAGAGAAGGGAATATGGATGTCTAGACATTTACAGGGTTTATGGCCTTAAGACCCGACTTCATAACATTTTAACATATTACAACAGACATGAAGAACATTTTAGAGAAGGTAATATAGAAGTCTAGGCATCTACAGGGCTTATGACCTGTCATTGGCTGGTTTAAGTGGCCACTTTACACACTAACTTTCACCATTTTGCCCATATTTGAACTTCTATATTTGTTCAATTATTTCATATTTTGATGTTTGTGAAGTTAAAGAGCTAAAACCTTTATTAACGTATTACAACATCTCCGTTGTAGTATGTTAATATTAACAGCTCCCCAGGGAGTTAAATCTAGTCCTTGTCTACAAAAATTTAGACAAACTCAAAATATTGTTGATAAATTAACCTGGTCTCACCCGCATAAATAAAGGTTTCAGCTCTTTAACTTCACAAACATCAACAGATGACAAAATTGAAGGAATATTGATATTCAAATATGGGCAGAATGGTTGAATGTTACACAGCGTGTAAAGTGGCCACTTAAACCAGCCAATGACTCAATTATTATAAAAACTCTTCCTGATACGTAATGTTGTCATTTATGATTAAGAGACACATAGCTATTAAGATTAAAAACTACAAATATGCAATAAATTAGTCAGAATATGAAAGGAATGCAAGGTTGAGTAAAGAATTATTAACCATATTAATTTATTTGTTTTTCAATGTTTTATCGAGTGAGGAATGTAAAAATGAATGTGGTGTGGTCATGTAACAATTCGACAGTAAAATGTCTAAATTACTGATGTGCCATTAAGTGCATTTGGCAGGAAGAGTCAATTAAAGATTGTTTTTAAATGAAAAATGTAAAGACAAGTCTCATGTAAAAATATTAAGTAGGATAAATAATAAAATATTTTTTAATCAAAAGTCGTACAAGAGGGTTTTTGATGTAAACACCAAAATTTACGCCTGTTATCCATAGGTGTCGGCCCATACAATTCAAATTTTGATTTTGAGAAAAGTTGTACACATGTTTGTATGGCAACTTAATTTTTGTTTGTATGGCAACTTAATTTTTGTTTGTATAGGGGTTCTGGTCGCAAGCAAGATACAAGAAAAAAGCATGGGTTTTAGGTCATACACTACAGTAAAAATACAATAAGTGAGAAGGCTATGCCTGTTTATATTTTAACAATTGGTTGAATCGTGGTTCTATTTTTAAGACACAAACAACCAAGTTATATTCTAATTGGAGTAATCTATTTCTCTTTTTAGTTTGTCTACCATCGAGGAGAACCTTTGTTCACATAGGTAGTATGTGGGAAATGATTCTAATAATTTCAAATACTACCTCACTTTCCCCCGCCTCTCCACATACTTAATGCTGTACACCACAAATACTGAAACAAATCAATTTTAAAATCCATGAAAAATATGTCTTCACTGGTTGAAAGCATTTTAAAACATTATTCTGAGTACTCAAACACTTAATCACAAATATAATTCAATTTTGTCTTCTTCTTTTTTATTCAATAAAGATATGCACATTTTATTACATAAAAATCAATATATTTTTAGGCCATTCTTCTTAAAAATTTTACGATAAAAAGACTCTGTTAAGTTTTTTTCCTTTTTTTTGTGACTTTCATCTAAAATCAAATTGCTAACAATCTGTTTCACACATTCAGTCATTCACTTGTTTTCCAATGTCATCATTCACATATTTCTCGATTATTAGACAAGTTAGTTGCCTGGTTCCCAGGTGCGTAAACTGAAGTAGATTTTGGAACCAGTCCAATATGCATCGGACATATTTATATTGTAAATAAAGCATTAGGTGGTCATTGCATGTCGCTTCAAAAATACACGCGACATATCGCCAAATGGCCTGGATTGTTTCTGCGCCTTTGTACATACCATCTTAAATCATATTGCAGTGTTGAAATATAATATATTTCATAATTTGAAAATTCTTACACTGCCAACTGAATCTGGTATTGATTCTCTCTGTCCTGTGTTTTTAACATTCTTTTATGAAATGAATTACCAGGATTACACAAATAAATTTTAAATCGGAAGAAATGGAAACCATTTGCATATCAATACAATGAAGAAGTTCAGTATTTTTTTTTTCAATTTTAATGTATTGTATTATCAGCACTCTGATTTTTTAACTTTTGTTTTTCTGATATTAATCTGCGTGTGACATATCAAGTTCTCTTCCGCTTCTTCTCAGTCAGTTCTGCCGATTGGTCTGTTGGCTTACCGTAAACCGGAAATCTTTCACAAATATTTTATTATTGGTTGATTCATATGAACTAGTGATGTCATTCAAAGTTGTTAGTTTTTATTAACATATTTTTTGTACATTTTTAAGAAACTTTCCTGGTTAATTTAATGCTCTAATTTTTACCGCATGTAAGAAAACATTTTTTTTATCCATTTTGCAGTAGGGCTGAAGTTCCTCATTAAATTGATATTTGATGATCAAACTCCATAGTCAACGATTTTGATAAAAAATTCTTGACATATTACAACGGAGATGAAGAACATTTTTTTTCATACATTTTCAAGAAACTTTGACATATTTTTTATCCCGTCTAAGAAAACATTTTTCACATAGGACTGAACTTCCTCATTGAAATTAAGTGATATTATATGCATCAATTAATCATTTTGGTTTCGTTTTGTAAATTTTTAATGATACATAATATTGAGTTTATCACATGTTTTGTCTGTTTTTTTCCAAATAAAGAGAACAAGAGGACACAACAAAAAAATTACAACAAATTAGTCGAAAGTGTATTCTCCTTCATTATTTTACAAAAAATTAGCCAATAATTTATAGCATCTTTACCATACAGTACGCGAATATCGCGAGCAGGTTTCGGAAATAGGTATAATTTATTTATTTTAATAATCAAACCTCTTACCAAGCTCTTTTCTATACAACCACCTTTCAATATAAATACAAGTTTTAATATTTTTATTTTTTATACTTAAGCACTCACACACACGCACCCACACGCAAACATCACACAATTATGTAAACTCTTTTCTTATATTTTATGCATTATTAGATTTACAGTGGATTTTTTTAATTGGCTCCAGTATTGTTAATATATTTATACATATTTTTTATATAATAGCTGTAAAAATCTTAAATAAAATAAAATAAATAGCTCGATTGAACGAGAACAGGAGGTGTCGAAATTGCTCACTTTCGTCTACATGACATTCCATTTTGAAGGCTTGTAATATATATTTTTTTAAATGTAATGTAAAAGCAAACACAATATCTTGTAGAGCAGAAAATTTTCATTTGAATGACGTACCTTTACTATTTTTTTAAAACTTTTGGTGCTCTTTTTTTAAATTAGGAAAAAAAATTAACATAATTTATGTTAAAAACGAAATACATCTATTTATGGTTTGTTAAATGATACCGAATGATATGTTTGTATTTATAATGTTTGAAGCACTAGTGGAATTTGTCATAATCTAAAATAACTTTAATGACGAAGGACGAGGACGATCGAGAAAGACCTGGCACGATCAGAAAAACCAAAATCTCAAGTCTGGTTATATAAAAAAAAGACACAACCTAAGGCCGCGCATGGCAAGATGTATGAATGTGGAAAAAGTTAGGGATGTATGTCACAATAGACGTATATGGTGGTCCGTTCTCTCTGCCTACCCTTATCGGGAAATAGTGTGATCGTAGTATTAGTCAAAATGGCTGAAATAAACAAAACATTCTGGTTTTTCAAATTAACACTTGAAAATGCACTTGTCAAATGCAGAAATAATAAATTCATTTATGCACATATGATTTGTTTAATGCATAGTGCAGTGTGTCAAATAAAGGGAAAATAATATAAGATTATTATTATTCTTCGTTGCCATCCAATTTTTAATTAATTGAGATTCATTTTCACCATAGTAATATATTAGATTCTCTGACAAGAGATAATCGTAATTATTACTGTTGACTCGAGCGACGCAAAATACCTCATGTTTTTCTGATAATGAAAATATAATATTTACCCAAAGCTTCAGAAACAAAATAAGTTATGAACATAAAGATTATTAGCATTCATTTTGATTAAAAAAACTTACAACTCCGCGCATAATGATGTACCGGAACTACAATTCAAAGAACAGTTTTGGCATTATGTCATATTGATTATAAATTAAGGAAGGTAACGTGATCATTCGTAAACTTCCGATTTTCCAGAAATAGGTATATTTCTACAAAACAGCTTTCAACTTTTTCAGACCAGGTCAGATATACACAAATTTTATGATTTATTACTCCCCTATCTCCTGAAATTAAAAAATGACAAGTTTATGGTTTCTTTTTTAAAATTATATTAATAAATAAGTATTTGTCAGGTGCACACGACATTATTTGATAACTTTGTGTGTGTTGTTTTATAAATACCTTATCAATTTTCTTTACCAAGATCTATATTTCAGTTATTGTGTAAATACTAATCAATTTGATCTTATATTGTTTTGCAATCAACAACTTGATTATTCAGTTCTGCAAGAGATAATTAATTTGATTAGTTAACCTTGAAATCTATCATTTTGATTGATCGACTCTCTTTTGTATTGACACGAATTATTATTATGAAATACGATTACATCTAATAATTGTTATTTTAAATCAATTTTCAGCTTGTTATAAATTAAACCACACATTACAATAATTAGAACTATGTTACAAAACATGTTAATTATATGAAACTATTGAAAAAGAAATTAACACGTTCTTGGTCACTTTGTTCTCGTAGGTACCATTCAGTGGATACTTTTTTCTCATAGGATCCACTCGTATGGATACCTATCATAACTTTCCTGTTTTTCTTTTTTTCCAATGGGACCGTAGTTGATAGTTTGAAGTAAATCTTTTTTGACTAACATACTGGAACATTTTTGTTGCCGGCTGTTTTTTATAGACACATTTATGACACTTCAATTTTATATAGTTGATAGTAGTCTTTTCACTACCGATGCCTTTTGGACTGATCGCTATAGCCGTCAAAATCATCTCTCATTTAGGACAACAACTATAATTGTGCTAGGACAACAACTATAAATTTACAACTATAATTGTGAGCGTGTTAAAAACATAATCTTTTATTTATTTTAACGCTTTATATACATATACAATATATAAGGATTTAAGGGCGGGCATATTGCCTTAAGGCATTTTTTTCCTAGCTACCCAAACCGTTCAGTTTGAGAAAATCACAAGTACATATACTAAGGAAATATACTGAATCTTATAACTTTATACAAAATGAAAAACAAAAAAAACAATTTACACTATTCTATGAAGAGAGGAGAGGAGATGGGAAGGAAAGAAGAAGGAGAAAGGAACAACTTAAATATTTAGATAGTGACATTTCAATCTTGATTTAAATGTAAATAAAGAAGAGGCATCTCTAACATTAGTGGGTAGATTATTTCACAATCGATTGGCTACCACTGTATTTTTTTTTATTGTAAGAAGAAATATTTGCTTTCATATGATTTACTCAAATATTTAAATTTTAAGAGCTATTTTCAACAGGTTGTAAATAACTCACGATTAGAAAATGGGAATCGAGTTGGGGTAGACTGGGATTCGAACCACAGACCTTTGAGCCGTGAGTAAGAGACACTAGCCACGGGATCACAACCCGATTCTTAATGTAGAAAAAATTGGTCTGGGTGTTGTATTGTATTTTTCATAAATAATAGTTTTCATATTCTCTTTCCCACCTGTTGACAAACCTTTAAAATAGAGACTCAGCAGGTTATTCTTTTGATGACAATTTTTCACTTTACAAGACTGTGTTTATATAAAAAAATTGCATATGCTTTCCTACTAAAAAAGTGCCATTTTGAGCAAATGGCAAAAAACTGTTGGCGAGCTTGATAAAAAATATTTACAAAACCTAAAGGTTTTTCCAAGTTAATCGGCACAAAGAAACAATAATTAAATATCTGTATGTTAGAGGATAAAACACACATAAAAACACTTTTTGCCATTTTGAAGTTACAAATGCAGAAATTATCCCAATAAGCTATTTTATCATCATCATCGTTCCTGCATTGGTGCACCGATCGCAGCGTATCTTGATCATTTTTATTACATGAAGGTAAGATGATCAGTCTTGCGCTTCGGGTACCAGTCCAGGGACTATATTCTAATATTCTTGTGTAAAAACAGCCTTTTAAATAAATATTTCATGTCAACCATGTCGGGAATCAAACCCGAGACCTCTAGCATGGCAGGCTAACACGCTGACCATTACACCACGAGTGTTTCCTGAACATTTCATTTAGAGTGACTCTCAGATATATTTTCTCAGATATCCCTTTTTTATTTTGATCATTTCTAAAGTGACGTAACTCAAAATAATAACAAACTTTTTATTAATCTTGATCGGCTAAACCGACAACTCGAAATAAAACTTTTTATTTTTATAAATTCTATCAACAAAAATGTCTTATCTCTAAATGATACACAAAAGAGTTGAACATTTCGTTTACATAAATGACATAACTTAAAATAATACCGGTTCAAACACTACCAACATACAGTTAGTTGAAGTGAGTCAAAACAACAAAAGTGACACTAGCGCTATTTGTCCGTTGATTACTAAAGCTAAGTTACTACACCTTTAATGATTCCTCAGGAATATTTCCTAATCTAAATGGTGATAACTCGAAAACACCTATTTCTTAATTGTCACTTTAGAAATACATCGATAATAAATATATATTACGGTTACTCCAAAAAACAATTAATAATTAGTTTTTCCTTGAAATCAGAGTCCGTGGCCCGAGTGGAGCGCTTGCGGCCATTGTACCATGGAGTGGCCCAGCCTGCTCCAGCAGACCATGCCTGCCTACCCCCCTCTCCGCCTCTCGGCCTTACCACGAGGTCACTGGAGACATCATCTGCCCCTCCATGGTCATGGGCATCGACCACTTGAGGGATCCTCGACTTAACAAGGTAAGAAAATTTCATTTCATGAGAATTAAAAAAAAGGCATTTAAACAGAGATCCTCTTTATCAGGGCAACAATGAGATAAACCCAAAATTTCAGATTTTGAGATACGCATGTTGATATGCGTTAATAAATTAATGTTTTCAAATAATAAAATATTGAAGTTAGACAGTTAACCTATGTGAAAATATAGTATTCATAATCTACTTCATACAATTTCATTTATTTAGACTCATTGCACACCTCAATGTCCGTTTAAGAACATATTCTGAGATATCTCTCTGTTTCTTTGGGCAAGCAATATAATACAAGAATTGATATATCTCTCTTATTTTTTAAAATAATCAAGTCTTCTATAATAGGTGTAACTTATATTATTATTTTTACAAATCATGAAAAACAAATCTCGTAACTTGATCGTCTGTCAAACGAAAGTAAGGGGATCAGTCTTACGCTTCAGGTCCAGAAACAATGAAATATTGCAGTGTAGTTTGATCGTTAAAATCAATATTTTATGTCCACCCTGCGATAAATCAATTATTATTATTATTTTTTTCCTAGTTTTATTTTTTGTATTTTATTTCAATTTTACCTGTATGTATTATAACGAAATGTGTTTGCCATTGTTGAATGGACTATATAAGTCCATAGGTAAATAAATTTAACCTAGGACTAAACTATGACACGGACTTTTCTCCATTCGATTTCCTTATTCGGAATTTTCAGCTGAGAGTAGCCACCGAGTCAAAATTGTCCAGGGTTCTAGTTCTATTTTACACCCAGAACTGTATTCTTCCTCTGCCGCAGAATATTAATGACTTTGTAATGGGGCCAGGTATAAAAATCAAATACTAAGTATCATCTTTATCTTAAATTATTTTAACAAATTACAACAGGGATGGAGAATACCTTAAATAAGGGAATATGGAAGTCAAGGCATTTACAGGGCTTATGACCTGTCATTGGCTGGTTTATGTGGCCACTTTACACACTGTGTAACATTCACCATTTTGCCTATGTTTGAACATCCATATTTCTTCAATCCTTCCATCTGTTGATTTTAGTGAAGTTAAAGAGCTGAAACCTTTATTGTTGTGAAGAGATTCATCTGACTGAATTATTTCACATACTAGGCAACGCCTGAAAACAATTGTTCAATTTTTAAACTTCTTGGACCAGTTGGTTTCATTACAATATTTGAGTTTGTCCAAATGTTCATAGACAAAAGACTGGATTTCACCCCCTCGGGAATCATTAAGATTAACAAATTACAACAGGGATGGAAAATACCTTAAATAAGGGAATATGGAAGTCAAGGCATTTACAGGGCTTATGACCAGTCATTGGCTGGTTTAAGTGGCCACTTTTTTAATCTTAATGACCCCCGAGGGGGTGAAATCCAGTCTTTTGTCTATGAACATTTGGACAAACTCAAATATTGTAATTAAATTATTTTTACTAGCTAACAGATTCGGAATTTGGTTTCAAATTGGAAAAATCTTTAAATTAATTGATTAATATGTAAGTTATCGGAAAATAAACTTTACGCATCCTGTTCCTAAATTATACGAGATGTATGATTGAACACATTAAGGCAATCCGATTTGCTATGCCACACGCCACACCTCTCATGGGAGTTAATTTTCTATTACTATGTCCCTCAAATAAACTAACACGGTGACAACTGGCAGGAAATCAATTGTCATAGGATATCCCAAAGTATAATGTTATTTTTTTTAATATTTATCTTATTTACTCACTTAATTAGCATGCACAGTTTTATCATTAACTCCTTATCAGTTATATGTATTTTTATTCACATTTCAAACTCTTAACATAACAAATGATTTGCGAAATAAAGTATTTATTTTGACTTGAATCTTCCACAAATAAAATCTTACATGACTTAACATTTTTATACATTGGAATTTTTTTCAGCCTTCTTTAAAATTATTTTGAAATGTTTAAATTCATTGTAACTTTAAGGTGCTATTTAAAATACAGTAAAAATTACTTTATGCATCAATGATTTTATAAAGTATTCGGTTCAGCTCAGTGCTACATAGTTGCATTTATACATCAAAAACTCAATTACAAAATCATGGTTATTTATTGAATCCACTAGCCGTACAAATGGTTATTACTGGATTTCTATAATTGTAACTACAATCATTGCTATTAATAAATCGACGGCCCCTAAGTATACCATCGAAACTGCATTTTGCAAGGTTCACAGGAGAGCAAAAATAAAGCTTGTTAATTTTTTAAGAAGCCATCAGATACTGTAAATTTGCCAAATATGTGTATTAAAATACAGTAGAAGCGACCAAAATGAACGGAGCACTAAGCACAGTAATTTCTAATAAAAATATGTCAATCGAAGCTAAACTGGCAGTGCACAACGGAGTTTTAGTCCCAACACTTATGTATGGAAGTGAAACATAGAACTGGCAGAGGAAGGATGAAAGCCGAGTGAATGCGGTTGAAATGCGGTCTCTTAGACGAATGTGTGGGAAATCAATGTATGACAGGGTTTCGAATGATGAAATCAGGCGAGAGTGTAAATCTGAGACAAGTATAATTGATAAGATTAAGAAAGGGTCTCTGAGATGGTTTGGTCACGTAGAACGAATGGACGACGAGAGAATGGTAAAACAAGTATATATGGCGAAAATGAACGGCAACGTGAGACGAGGACGACCAAGGAAGACGTGGCATGATCAGATAAACCAAAATCTTAAGTCTGGTCATGTCAAAAGCAGACAGAACCGAAGGGCATGTATGACAAGATGTATGAATGTGGAAGAGGCTAGGATTGTATGCCAGGATAGACGTGTGTGGCGGTCCATTCTCTCTGCCTACCCCTACAGTGAAATGGCGTGATGGTAGTAGTAGTAGTAGTAGTAGCATGCTTGGCAATTCTACAGTATCTGACAGCTTCTTAAAAAAAATATCAAGCTTTGTTTTTACTCTCCCGTAAACTTCCCAATATGCGGATAGTATACGTTGGGACCATCAAAATTATAATTATTACAGACTTTGGAATGAGCTACCTCTTCATATAAAAATATCACCTTCCTATAATACGTTTTAAAAAGACCTGAAACATTACTATAATATATCCTAAGATCCTCAAGCTCCCTTCATTTTATTTGTTTTTTAAGTTCCTTTGCTTCCATATCGCCTTTCTGTTCGTATCCTCTTCCTGTCCCCTTCCGAATTCATACCTGATCCAAAATTCATCATCATGTAATGTATTTTTATTAATAAGTTGTGGAAACTCTATCTGCCCACTAAAAACAGCTCTATTTTGAAAATAAATTTGTGTATTAATGCAATTTAATTTTGAAGGACAAACTTTCACAAATTTTTCATTTAACCAGTCTGTGTTTTGGTTGCCTAGAAGGTATTGCTTTTAGCAATAAGCCCACTAAAGTGCATACATTTTTTGTACTTAAAGTTTTATATAAAAATAGTGTTTTTGTTCTAAATTTGTTGCAACGAAGAGCGAAAACATTTTGAGAAGGGAATATGGAAGTCTAGGCATTTACAGGGCTTGTGACCTGTCATTGGCTGGTTTATGTGACCACTTTACACACTGGGTAACATTATCATTCTGTCTATGTTTAAACATCCACATTTCCTCAACTCTTTCATCTATTGACTTTTGTGAAGTAAAAGAGCTGAAACCTTTACCATGTGTGTGAAGTTCATCTGGCTGAATCAATTCACCTACTAGGCAACGCCTGAAAAGCAATTAAATTTTGATCTTATTAATTCCCTATGGAGGAAATTCAACCTGCCTACATTTGGACACACTCAATATTGTCGAGTGGTTTTGATTCAATGGTTTCTCTCAGGTAAAAATCCTAATAAAGAAAACCCAGTGGAGATAAGTGTACCTTTTTGGGTAGTGGTTGGTGCATGTGTCTTCCTCACTAGGTTCTAGGCTTGACTCCTAGGAAGGTCGACATGGAATATTAATTTAAAACATGGTTTTACACTGCAATATTTTATTGTTCCTGGACTGGCACCTGGGCTGGTATTCCAAACGCTCTCGCGGTCGTAGAACAAGCTTTTATCTCGTGTATTTTGTATGTAAATTCACGAGATATAAGTGTTGTCTATGGCCACGAGAGTGGTTCAGAATAGCACCGCAGATGCGTAATACTGATCATATTCCATGTAACTAAAATGATCTAAACACAGTGCAATTGGAGTGCCAATTCAGTACCCTATGCACCACTGGGTGCAGATAGGGAAATGAAGATAATGATGTTCATCACCAAATATTCTCATTCATTTACCATTGCCCCGTGGACCATTTCATGCCAATTTCAACCATCGCAAACGTCGACGAGTCGTTATCGAATTGTTTTTTTTTTTCATTTAGAATCATCAATGATATTTTTATTTATTTGTTTATTTATTTATTAAAGAATTCATACAGTCTTTATATAAATACAAGGTACAAAAGAACAATAAAAAAAAGTAATACCATTTACAGATTTTGCATTAATTTATTATGAATGCAGGAGGAGAGGGGAAAAAATAATTTAATTCCAAAAAAATAATATATATACATGTATAAATATTAAATAAAAAGTACATAAAAGGGAGAAGACATTGTAAAGCTCCAACTATACTTTTCTCCCCTCTCTGCTTCCATGAACATTTGTATTTTTTAGCAAAAATTCACAACCAGCAATAATTAATTAGATGCAGGTAGTAGATGTACATATGAATAAGTCAAAATTAAGAGTTTAGAAATTAAAAGTTAAAATTAAAAATTAAAATTAAAAGTTAAAATTCAAAAAGTTAAAACTAAAAGATAAAATTAAAAGTCAAAATTAAAAGTTAGGCAAGAGATAAATTTAAAATTTCTTGGTTGTTATGCTATGTGTTAATAGCACTTCTTACCCATGTCTCAGACAGAACTGCAGCCTCCATCATCCAGGCGTATTTTATTTTACGATATATATATTTTTTTTTTTTGCACCACAACAGGCCAGGAGGCCTAATTACAGTGGTGAATTACATCACAGAGCACCCAGGCTTGAGAAAAATCACATTTTTAATTTTTTGTGTTCTCACCGGGAATCGAACCCGGAACCTTCCGTGCGTGAGTCAAGCGTCTTGACCACTACACCACGGAGGCCGCGTATGTGCATTGTGTAATATACTGGGATGTTTGATTTCTGTTTTGTTTAACAGGGCCTTGCCTTTACATTGGAAGAGCGCCAGGCTTTGGGAATCCACGGGCTGCAGCCGGCTCGATTCAAGACGCAAGAAGAGCAGTTGGAGATATGCCGGATATCTTTGGAGAGATACCAAGATGATCTGAACAAATACTTGTACCTCGTAGAGCTCCAGGTTAGTTCTATTAAAACAATGTGTGACATCAAAATGACAAACTGAGTAAGGTTGAGTTTTAAGAGGATATGGCGCAGAGAGCGGTTTGATGAATAGGTATTTGAATATAATTTTTCTGTCACTCTTTCACAGATGCCTCCCCGAATAATGTACGAAAAATACAACTGTGTCAGACTGATTATGCCTAACTTAAATCGGTAAAATCGAGGTTCCTGTTTTGCGCACCTCAAAACTGAAACGATTTTTTTTTTAAGAAAGTAGCAGATAGAAATTTTCCGAGTCGGCACGTTTTGCTTTTTTAGAAAATAGCACATTTGAGGAGAAAATATTTAAAAAGTAATTAGTTACAAAAATATAGAAAAATAAAATACACAAAATTTAATTTGTGTATTTTATTTTAAATTTAACTCTAGAGAACAGCAGCTCTGTGTTGAGTTGGGATTCAACATAATGGATAGTGGAAGCATGCATATTATTGAAGAATACTAAAAATAAAAATTATTGCAAAAACATAAATTTTTATAAACATCTGAACCACATGCTAAATAGTATATATACAGAAAAACTCGAATGTATGTATGAACTTTCAGACCTTTTTTATTTAGAAAAAAATGGATTTTGAATGAACAGTGTGAACTATGAACTGATATGAACTATAAAATCTGTTCTACAAATGTATATTTAATGTTATGTTTTTGTACGTTTTATAATATAAATAATATAGGTGTTCATAAATGAAATAAAAACTTAAATAGGTACGTAAGAACTTTCTGAACATTTTGTTAAGTATCTCTGTAAGTCTTCTTTGTTTATTCCCACATGTAAAAATATTTCAAAAAAATGTATATTGTTAAATGTCCTCGGCACGGGTAACCCCAGTGAGGTCACATTATTTTATTATTAATCTTGGTTTATAATGGAAAAAAAAAAGAGCTGAGAGAGAGAGAGATAGGTCATAAGCCCTGTAAATGCCTAGATTTCCCTCCCCCACACAAATATTTTCCCTCTGTTGCAACAAATTGAAACCTAGGATATGTTCATGTACTACTGGTTTTCTCAAATTGAACTGTATGGGTAGATAGAAAGAAATTGCATTAAGGCAATATGCCTACCCTAATTTAAATAAATAATTTAATAAAGTCATTTTCTCGTAATAAATAAATCGTATTCAAAACTATCTGAATATTGTAGACATAAAAAAACACCCATGTTTATTTTAGTCAATGTTGTAATATTTGTAACTATTTCACACTCAGTGTAAAACTGCCTATAATAATTATGTGTCTCTATCCTACACATGTTAGTTGACCTTGTTCATTTAGGTAGTAATGCTTTGGCCTACCATAGTGTCAAGTTGTCTGTTTGTGAGTGTGAGTCACAAGCAATGTGGGAAACATGCCATTGTTCACAATTCCCAGAAGCCAATCAAATGAAAAGTGATACCTACGGTTTTTTATTTTGCTCAATCAAACTTTTTTTAGTTCAACTAATCGTTTTGTAATTTTTTCTTAGATCATTCCTCATTTGAAATTATCAGCTTGTAAATAATGTAAGCATTAACAATTTAAAGTCTGTTCATTATTTTTAAAAAATCCAAATAAATAATCCAGCCACGTGATACTCGACGAAAAATAGCCTATTTCACACATATCATCTTAATCTTAACGGAACGGTAAAATTATAGTGGATCGACATTTATTAGATTCGTTTGTACCTATTTCAATTTGATAATATTTATGTTTTTCGTTTATTTTTTTATAAAACTCCATAGTTAATGACTTAAATAATAATAGAAATATCAATAAAAACGCCTCAAATAATTTATTATGTAAAAAAATTAATAATATTAGCGTTCTTATAATTTACCCAAATATTTCAGTTTTGGTGACCATTTTCAATGAGTTGTAAATAACTCACAACTAGAAAATGGAAATCAAGTTGGGTTCGAAACTTGGACCTCTGATCTGTGAGACCACAACCCGATTCAAATAATATTGTAAAACTTAACAATAGAGATTTCAATTATAATTTTATCAAAATCATTAATTAAATTTAGCGAGTATTCTCAGGTAAAAATCCTGCAAAAGAAAATCGAGTGGACATTACTCGGTCTCATGGTGTACTGGTTACAAAAATGTGTACAAAAAAATATTTTTTTTAAAATTAGCTTTGGTTCACAAACAGTAAAATATATCAATAAATACGATTTTTCAGGGCCATACTGTGAAACTTCAGAAACATTTTTTAAGACTTAAATCCTGATGACTTTTTTATTAAATTATTTATTTTTTTTAAATCGAAACGTAATAGACTAACAAAGCGATACGCACCAGATGCGGACTAGAGATGCGGGAGGGTAGGAGAGGGGTAAGAGTTTGTCGAAGGGATGCTAGTCAGAGACATCAAGGATTGTCTCCATTTTCAAATTGTAATAATGTTTTTTTTTAAATTATATAAATGAGTTTTTGAAAAAAAATATTAGATTACAAATTTTTCATTTATTCTTGGGAAACTTTGCCGTACACTTAAATGTTCTAATTTTTACCATGTGTAAGAAAACATTATTTTTATCCAATTCCCCTACCACTGAACTTCCTCATTAGCTGTCCAGAGTTATTAACATTACATTAAATTAAATTGAAAAATGTAAAATAAATATATAAGCGCATGATTATGAAATTGTATAATGAAATAAAATAAAGTACACAAAATATTCAAATTGAAAAATTCAGGAACGTATCAAATAATAAACAATTAAATTAATAAATAAATGTACAAGTTTAGTTACTTCTATTTATAGACTTTATTTACATTGGCTGCTTTGATTCCATTGCCTGCAACGTTTATACAGTGTACCTACTGGCTTATGGCTTATGTCAGAAGAATTGAGCTCACTTGTCAAGGTCAATACCAGTTATATAATGGTGTAGAAAGTGTCTCCGCTGACATATAATTTCATTTGAGACCCTGACGTTGAAACCAAACAACTGCATTTATGTTACTTTTACAGGAAATATGTCTATTACAAAATATGTTCATTTCTTATCTCACTTTTTATCATGAACTGATAACTATGCATTATTTTTATTTTAATGTTAATTCCAGCACTTAATTTGTAATAAAATTGTTTTGGAACCTTATCTACATAAACTATGCACATACAATCAAAGTATGCATAATATATGGATGTTTTAACTATGATAAAAAAATAGTGTACGTCTCCTGGTGGGCACAGTTCTGTATGTTTTCATGCAAAAAAAAACAATTTTGGAAAGAATTAGAAAATTCTAACACAATAATTGAACCACACATTAACTACTATTGCAGAATATTATTTTGATTAGGGAAATATCACATACTACTTCGTGAAATTCTTCTACACAAATTCCAATGGCCAGGAACAAATAAATATGAATCGTGACGTATTAGGAGCGTGATCAATGGAATGACTGTTTTTGCGGGAATTCAAAATTACAAATTTAAAAATATTTTTATGCTACTAATAATGAGCAAAAAATTGTTTTTACTGGACGGTATTTCATAGATCATTATTCAATAAAGGTTTTATCACTTAAGAAAAATCATGCAAAAATTAAGGGTGTTCAAACAAAGATGGAACGGTGAATGTTACACAGTATGTAAAGTGACCACTTAAACCAGCCATTGACAGGTCATAAGCCCTGTAGATGCCTAGACTTCTATATTACCTTCTCTAAAATGTTCTTCATCGCTGTTGTAATATGTTAATATTATGTTCACCATATTGAAATATATGGATCACTTTACATACTGTGTAACATTCACCGTTCCATCTTTGTTTGAACACCCTTAATTTTTCCATGATTTTTCTGAAGTGATAAAACCTTTATTGATGCAGGTGAGAAATAAAAGTACTAAAAAAATTAGCCTCGTGGTGTAATAGTCAGCACGTTTGCCCACCATGCAAGAGGTCTCGGGTTCGATTCCCGACATGGTTGATATGAAATATTTATTAAAAAGGGTGTTTTTACACTAGAATATTTCATTGTCCCTGGTCTGGTACCTGAAGCGTAAGACTGATCATCTTACCGTCACGTAACAAAAAATTATCAAGACACGCTGCGATTGGTGTACCAATGCAATGCCCTATGCACCATAGGTGTGGAAAGGGAGTGATGATGAAAAAAATTGGCAAAATGGTGAACGGAAATACCTATGTTGAAATTAGTATCGAAGCAGTGCATTTTATACCACTGGGTTTGTTTAGAGAAGTGATGTTTTTTTTTCTGGTTTGTTAGAATGTAGCTATGTTAATTTAATTTGTTTACTCAGCTACATAATAATATTAACACAACTTCGGATACGGACTTTGATTATAAAAGTAGTTTTGTCATAAAACAGCAAAAACAGGTTATTTTTATTCATATCTCTTTGCTGTGTATCTGGGAAATCCAGTATTGTCTACAAACATTTAGGCATATTAAAAATATTGTTGATACTTAGAATACTATTTTTTTATAAAATTTTTAGGAAGTGTATGTTTTAAAAACTAATAAAACGAGAACTATCAATAAATCGACAACAAACTTGGCTTAAATACAAGCTAAATTTCTATTTAAACACTCAAATATTTTCATGATTTCTTCTATGGTAATATGCTTCTGTTAAATTTTGATTGGTTTTTTGTAAACCTCATATTATTTTTTTTATTTTATATAATGTAAAGTTACATGTTAACAAAAAGAAATACATAATAAAAGCAAAAGTACAGAAACAAAAAACGAAACGAAATACCACACCAAAAAAGAAGCAACCTCTTGGGCTTGCTGTGGGATTACAATATTAATAATTTAAGTACAAAATACACATATATTTAAAAAAATAAATGACGGTATATAAAACATTTTTTTATAAATATGTGCACATACATATGCATGCAGATGCGCATGCGTCTATAACACACATATACTCGCACACTCACTCACACACACATACACATTCACCCACAAGATGGTGAAGAAAATAATAAAATAAGGTTTTCAAGTTGCAAAAAAAAAAAATCCTTAATTTTAAAATAAAAAACTTAAATATGATTTAAATGTTAAAAAGCAACATTTAATAAAGGAGGTTGATAAACAAATATTTTTACCTTTTGTTTGAATTTTGTAAAGACATTGATAATTTTTATATCGTCAGGCAAATTGTTAAAGAAATTTATTCCTTGATATCCACAACTTTTTACGAAATGTTTAGTATTAAATTTTTGCATATTGATATGATATTGGCGTCTACTTGAATAACTTAGTGTATACATTTTTTAAAAATTCTCTTTATAGATTTGTAAAATTGTTTTTTTTATATGTTTTGTCAATTGATGGAACATTAAGAATTTGAAATAGTTCTTTTGTTGGGAATGTTGATGGTTTTTTAAAATCACTTTAATTATTAATCTTTATACTATTTTTACTGAGTTTATAATACTTGTGTAGGAACCTCCCCAGCCAATAATACCATATTGTAGTAAATATTGTACAATGGAATAATGCACGGTTTTCAATTGTTCAATTTTAGGGATATTTCTAAGTCTTATTAAAATATATATACTCTTTCTTATTCGCTTATTCAATGTATTAATTTCTGTTTTCCATTTTAAATTTGGGTCCATAACTAGTCCTAAATATTCAATTTAATTTTTTGGATTATCTTTCGAACACATTTGTTGACAATTTTTTATTTCGTTACATTTGGAATCGTGTATAATTATTTTTATTTGTGGATCAATGTTGAATTTGTTTATAGTGAATAAAAGAAAAAAAAAGAAAAAAATTATCAAACCAGTATTTTAGATTGTTCATGTCTTCATTAGCCAGACTATTAACAGCTTTCCAGTCTGCACCCTCTATTGTTATAACTGTATCATCAGCGTAGGAAATAATTTTTCCATTTAGTTGCTATGTAAAAATATCATTAACATATATTATAAATCGCAATGGCCCCAAAACTGTACCTTGTGGAATACCAAAATAGCTCAACTTACTATTTTTAAAATGATGTTTTCAGGATAGAAATGAGCGGCTTTTCTTCCGATTGATATCCGAAAATATTGAGAAGATGCTGCCTATCGTCTACACTCCGACTGTTGGCTTAGCGTGTCAGAAATTTGGCCTTATCTACCGAAGACCAAGGGGTCTTTTTATAACAATTAATGATAAGGGCCATGTCTACAATGTACTTAAAAATTGGTAAGGCTTTATAGATAAGTTACCAATACGAAAACTTTGACAAACAATATTATTTGTTTTTTCTGTAGTTTTTTAAAATTTTATTTTTATGTATACATACTAATCATTGGCGGTTTCTTAGTATCTGTACATGTGCAGCTCTCTGCCAAGTAAAAATATGTTTAAATATATAGTTGATAGTCTTCTTCTTCTTCTTATTATTAGCCCTTTTCTCTCCACTGCTGGATATATAACTCTTCCAAATTTTCCCATGTTTTTCTGTCCTGGGCACTGTTTCCATCCATGTCTCACGAGTTCAACGATGTCGTCAATCCATCTCCTCTGTGGCCTCCCTACTTTCCTTTTATTTTCATAGGGTCAACAATTGAATATTCTGGAGTTCTTACCGTCTTAGTCTTAGCGTCCTATCTCCTCATCCCTTTTTCGGTCTCTTAAGGAGACGTCTAACATTTGTCTCTCCATAGACCGCTGAGTGCACTTAATTTTGTGGACACTTCTGGCAGTGAGTGACATGGTTTCAAGACCGTATGTTGTCACCGGCAGAACACGAGAGTTGTAAACTTTGGCCTTCAGATTGTTTGCGATTTCTTTATTTCTAAAAATGTGTTTCAGCTTTCTAAAAGCAGCCCAATTCAACCCCATTCGTCGAGGCAGTTCCACAGTTTTATTTAATTTTCCCAATTTTAAGAATAATTTTATTTCCAGTACAAATGTTACTAACTGTTGGACTCAAAATCTTGGTTTTGTCTTTATTCATTTCCAGACCAATCTTTCTATAGGCTTCGTATAATTCTACCTTAGTTTCCAGTTCATTTACCTCTTCCTTTCTTTTAACTATATCGTCTGCGAAACGGAGGTGATTTAGATACTTACCATCTATGATTGTAAAAGTATGTAATACAAAGGAACAGATTCATTGAAAATTTTTGCCAATTCAATGACCGTTCTCACGGGAATAAAAAATATTTTTTATGCTACTTATAAATAGTAAAAAAATATTTGTTTTACTCGACAGTTCGTAGATCCTTATTAATTTAACATTGTAAAAAAAGAAAACGTATTTCACTATTATGATAATTTTGTAAATATTTTCTTTTTTCATTTTAGGCCTGAACCTGACGTGCGAGCCATTGTAGTGACAGATGGAGAACGCATATTGGGTTTGGGAGACTTGGGCGCCTGCGGGATGGGTATTCCTGTTGGAAAACTCTCTCTGTACACCGCCCTGGCAGGTATCAAGCCACACCAGTGTCTGCCCATCACTCTAGACGTCGGCACCAATAATGAGGTAAGTTAAGTTAATTAGAACTATATTTTTGATGTTTGAAGCACTTACTCTGTGGAACGTTATTATTTAATATATTAAAATAAAATCACTTTGTTTTTATGTACCACTTATATTTTTATAATTTGACAACCAACTAGTTTCGGCATTACTATGCCTTCTTCAGGGTTAATTACAAACTAACATAACATATATAAAATTTTCACAGTGAGGGTAGAGTGGGCATGGAAGCATATGGAAGTAGAGAGGAGAGGGGGTTTGTGTGTGGATTTAGGGAGAGGGAACATATTTAAAATAGGACTTTTACTAAGATTTTTTTATTATTAAAAATATTTAAATTTTTATTTACAGCCTTTCTAATCTCCAATATTTGAAAATATCAAGTGAATATCCTTTTTTGTTTGTATCTAAAATTTCCGGAAGAAGGCATTGTATTGCTGAAACTAGTTGGTTGTCAAATTATAAAAATATAAGTGGTACATAAAAACAAAGTGATTTAATGATAATAAAGTGATAATGCGATTTTATTTTAATATGTTAAATTAGAACTATCATGATTATAGCCTTATCCAAATAAGGCACTGGATTGGTAATAGGGTCGTAGGTAATCAAATGGCAGACAAATGATAAGTCTAAAGGTGCAGGTACCAGTCCAGGGACAGTGAAACATTACATTAGTTACCATGCAAATCTTTCTCTGATGTCTTGTAATAATTGCAATTTTGTTTTGTTTATTTCGTTTTCAGAATCTATTAGAAGATCCTCTTTATATTGGGTTAAGACAGAAAAGGACTACCGGGGAAGAATATGATGAATTTGTCGATGAATTTATGAGAGGCGTTGTCAAACGCTATGGACAAAATACATTGATTCAGGTAAACTACGCAATTTTTAATTCTGTTTTCATTCCATCACTTTTCGCTCAAATATATTTTTTTTTATCTAGTCTTCAAATGATCCTAATGATACTTCATTTTTTGCATTCATTACGATTTTTTTTTAATTCTTAAATATATTGAGAACATTTAATAAATTATGTTTTTGTGAAATAGAGGTAAATGTCGTTTTACGCTCGAGTTCCGTTCCGAGAGACACGCGTAAAAAAAATCAGCGTAAAACGAACACAAGTATAATGGAAGATATAAGGTTAGGTTCCATGTCAAAATTCTAAGAACAATCTAACATGTTTATTTAATACACATCCTATATATATTCCAAATAAATTATAAATGTATTTAATAAATACAGTTTAAATTCGTTTACAAAATAAATCATAATCTTTTGAAATAAATAAATATTTTTTTATAATAAATACTAACTCACCAGTTTGTCGGTACTAAATTAAATTCTCTCACTTTTTTATAAAAATCATCCAAGTTCATTTGCTTTGATTGTTGCTTAATTCTTGCAGAATCATAGCATAAACTACACATATTTGAATATTCTTTTAATTTTAATAATAATAAAGTAAAAAATATAATCATACCATTTTATTTTTCTTAAAAACAAAACGAAAACTAACTCAGAAAAAAAATCACATACACAACAGGCTGCTTGCGTACACGGTAATAGAATAAAACAATGTGTAAAAGTGTGTCTGCTATTAGAATCGCGGCGCCTACTGTGGTCTGGTGTTGGCCAAACTGGGGAATCCCACGCCGGCTCCAACCGGCGTAATTGTAAATCGGCGTAAATCGAACCGGCGCAAAACGACGTTTACCTGTATTTAAAATATGAGTATCACACGTATTTTGAGCTGTTATTTTAGTAGCAGTGACAGTTCTTTTAGACAAATTTTTCAGTTTTTAACCTTTCCGAGACTAAGCACGAAAAAGTTACGGAGGGGGGTACTAGGAATATCCCAGCTAAAATGCCATAAATACGACTTTGAAAAAAACGATCATTTATGTTATTTGATTTTCACAGTAGTGCTTATAAAACTTTTTCTTAATATTTTGAGTTTTTTGTGAAATTCATACATTTTTTCATAAAATACTGTTTGCAAAAGGATGCTATATGACAGCGCTCCTCTCGCTACTACGTGTTGAATAACACTGATCTAAAGTTACGCAATCCATTAGGGGAGAGGTACTGTGGTTATTGCTGGAAATAAGCGACCAAATTGCAAGAAGCACAACTGGGAACTGACCAACATTTCAAAGATTATTAAATTGTAGGAGTGAATGAGTTGCAATGTTTGCTGTTTGCTGTTTGCAAAGGGAAAAAGCAAAGACAAATGCGAATTATTATTGAAAGAATTCTGCAGATTTTAAATAAAAATATTATTGATACATTCTTAACATAATGGTGTAGGATTATGTAAAAAATTAAATCAATTTGATGATTTAAAAAAAAGTTATATATAAAGGACCCTAGATACCCCCTTAGGCCCGTAAGGGTTAAATGAGCTTTAACTATTACTTTATCAAATAATCCACGTTAATTTAAATTTAGTAACGACAATTGTTTTATTTTTTATTTATCTTTGCTGTCAAGATATGGCAGTAATCAGCAATAAAAGATTATTTATATTATGATCTTTTAATTTTTATATATTACCCTTACATTTTCCTTTGACATAATTCACGAAGCAACTGCACCTGATTGACTTTAATTGATTATTTAAGTAATATTGGCAGTTGTAAATACTAAGATAATAAATATTACATATGGGCAGTATTAAGATTGAGGAATAAATACGTTTATTTTTTTAATATACACAAATTCCGTGTATTTTGTTAATCAAACGACATATGACAAAAAACAACTTTTGAATACATATCCAAAATGAAAAAGTCGTGTAATGATTGGCTGCTTGAGGAATTTTGATTTTGAATGGTTGTAGGTTTGACCTTACTCATCTAGTAACAATAAAATAGTTTAATAGGAAATCTTTATCTATTCACCTCTTGCATTAAATGAATTAAGTTGTAATATAGTGACCTTTTTTTTAACAATAAAATAAAGCTCCTAAAATTACAGTCTCTGAAGTATTTCAGTAAAAAAACATTTTTTTTACGCAAAAAACTTTTCTATTCATCATCAATAATGAAAAGAATGTCCCAAATATTTTGGTTAATTATATAGACGCGTTATTGAAAAAAAGAATCATTAAAATGATAACGGGCAATCACTTTCAGGTAAGCAATCATACCCTAATGTAAATTAAAACTCACGGATCAAAGGTCCGTGGTTCGAATCCCACTCTACCCTAACTTGATTCCCATTTTCTAATAGTGAGTTATTTACAACTCGTTGAAAATGGCCCTCAAAATGAAATATTTGGGTAAATCATAATAAAAAAAATTAAAAAACAAATATTAAAAAAAAAAAAAAATTTAATGTTTTTGTTGAATACATATAAAAATATGTAGAAATTAACCCTGAAATCGTAAAGAAAATAAATAGGTTTTTTTTTCTGTAAAAATGTCCTCATAAGTTATCTCTTTATTCCAGTTATGTATTTTCTACTATTCCACCTTTTTTAAATATCTGAGTTGCATTATTATTTACCTTACAAGGTTTATATTTACTTCAATTGGATACGTTTTAGTTTTAATTTTTAATGTATGAGGATTGAGCGGGATGTTTCAGCTGTGGCTTATTTCAGGAACTTGTCCGCATTTGCCATAATGACTAGGAAACCACCGGAAATTAAATCAGCAGGCCTTCTGATCTATTTGAAAATTGTTTGACACTCTTCCATTTACTGTTTTATCTAATACTATGCTTGCATGGTGATGTTTTAACTTTGCGTTTTCTTCCAGTTTGAAGACTTTGCTCAGCACAATGCTTTCCGTCTTCTGGATAAGTTCCGACACAAGTACTGCACCTTCAACGACGACATCCAGGGCACTGCTGCCGTCGTTGTGGCCGGGCTCATGGCTAGTGTTAGAATCACCAAGAGAAAGATCAGCGAGAACATCTATCTTTTCCTCGGAGCAGGAGGGGTAAATCTTTTCATACTGTTTTTTATGTGTGTATTTCTGTTCTGTAGACGCAAAAACTACACAAACATAGAAATGGCATTGACTCCGTAGTCATGTTTATTTACTTATTGGCTTGGTTGATGTACCATCATTACTGGAACAAGCGGCATTGAATGTACCAAACCGCCGGTTGCGAAATAATGATGTGCTGTTCTTCGATCAGAACAGCAGAAGCTACGGCTTGCGTGCACCAATGTCTCAATCGTGTTGTATTGTCAGCTCAAGACAGGAACTGGACTTTTTAGGTGTAGATTTTTAAAAATTCACTAAAATAGATCTTAAAACAAATCTTGTCTCGAGGTAGTTAATATTTTTGTCTTTTTGTCCTAGCTTTAATTTTCTTTCATTGTATTTTATTTAATCTTAACTGTATATAAAAACAATGTGAGTGAGTCCATAAATAATAAACGAAGACTCGTGTATCGTTCTCCGTAGGCTGCCACTGGGATCGCCAACCTTACCTGTGCGGCCATGCAACATGAAGGTCTGTCGGAACAGCAGGCGAGGGACAGAATCTACATGGCCGATGTCAATGGACTCCTGTGTCCTTCACGGCCCGGTGGTCTACCGGGGGGTCCAGCCAATACATTCTCTAAAGACCAGGCTCCCGAAGTGGACCTTAATACCCTCGTGCAGAGAATCAAACCCAGCTGTCTTATTGGTAACATATTCAACTTATTTTTACCACACAGCTGGTAGTCTGTATTGATCAATTAAGTAACACTGAACTTCCTCATACAGAAAATGACCAGTTACGAGCCATGTAAATGCCTATACTAAGAGGTTCTCAATATTTGTCGATGCATATTGATGAAATGCCTTCAGAATTTAATACAGTACTTGTTTGCGATGATTTGGTCAATTTAATAATACTAAATATTGGAATATAATATATTTATTTTTTAATTCAAATATCATCATCATCATCCTCATTCCCTTTCTGCACCTAATGGTGCATAGGGCACTGCATTGGTGCACCAATCGCAGCGTATCTTGATAATTTTTATTACATGAAGGTAAGGTGATCAGTCTTGCGCTTTAGGTACCAGACCAGGGACTATGAAATATTCTTGTGTAAAAACAGCCTTTCAAATAAATATTTCTTGTCAACCATGTCGGGAATCAAACCCGAGACCTCTTGCGCGGTAGGCAAACACGCTGACCATTACACCACGAGGCCGAAAAATTAAAATATACAAAAATAAAACACTATCATCATATCCGTACCTAATGATGCATAGGGTACTGCATTGGTGCACCAAATGCAGCGTCTTACCCCTTGGGTGCCAGTCCAGGGAGACAGCGTAATATTGCAGTGTAAAACCACCTTATGTCGACCCTCCCAGATATCGAAGCTAAGACCTCAATGCGCCAACCGCTACATTACTTAGGACTTTTCTCCATTTGATTTCCTTTTTCAGGATTTTTACCTTAGATTAGCGATCGAGATAAAAACTCTTTTCCAGGATTCTGGCTCTATTTATCACAAAGAACTGTATTCTGCATCCGCCTGGACACATACGAAAACAAAAAATACTTAAAAATATTGTTGACATATGTATATATATTTTTTTTACAGGAGCTTCAGCCGCTAGTGGTGCATTTACCCCTGAAGTATTGAAAAACATGGCCCAAATTAATGACAGACCCATCATATTCGCCCTTTCCAATCCAACAGACAAAGCAGAGTGCACTGCCGAAGCAGCTTATGAACATACAGAGGTAACATAACATCGGTGATACTGCATTACCGCGTAACTATCAATTGAATTTTTTGACAGGGTTAAAAAGTGTTCTGTTAATATATTACGATTTTTGTCAACTAAAAATACCGCTAGAGTATCAGAAGAATAACATTTTTTTTTATTAAAAGTATCAATAAACAAAAACAAACAGCTCCTTAGTGCCTATAATGAATTTATTTCAGTAAAACATTTTCATTAAAAAAAACATGTTGTGCGGTACTTTATTTATTTATTTTTTTAAACGCCTTGTAGGCTTTTACATGTTTTACATATATTTATATTTAAAGAACAGACATATATTTTACACAAAAGTAGCAAAAAATTGAAAATGAAGTAATTAGAAAAAGAAAATAAAAATATATAAAAACTAATCTTACATATAGTACATACATACGTATTATATTCCAGTAGAGAGAACAGAAGTAATTTTTTTCCCATCGGTTATATTAAAAGAATCTTAAAATTAGAAGAATTTAGAAACATAATAATCACAATACAGAATATAGTTAATAAAGATTACAATAAATAACAATAGTATTATTAAGCTAATTAACTTGCGAAGTGCCCGGCCGGATTACTTCAAGTGTATTAAACTCTTCTATATAAATGGTATTCGTGCAGCTAACTACAGTGCAATTCGTTTGCAAACACATGAATTCTCCTTATAGGTGTGTGTGTAGTGTGCACTGTAGTTAGCTGCAGATACATTTATATAGAAGAGTTTATTACATCGAGTAATCCGGCCGGGCACTCGCAAGTTAATTAGTTTTAACAGTTATTGCAGTATTACCCACGATAATCCATTATTATCTGAACTAGGAGATTAAGTGTCTGGATTTTGTAAATAAACAGACTTAAAAGTTGCAATATGAAAAGGTCTAGGGCAGTGATGGGTAACTTTTTTAGCTTGGGAGGCCAAAATTCTGAAAAACCTGGCTTGGCCCAGATGCTCTGTCACATCTAGGAATATTTATAATTTTTGCAGCCCTAGTAAATGAAAGAGTTTTGTTTTTGAACTATTTATTTATTATTATTAAAAAGCATAAACAAAAAATATTTACATTAGTAACTTTTTTGTTGCTAAATTGCATTGCAATCTTTACTTGATGGTTGGTATTTCATACATTTTAAACACTAACAAGTGTTACGAACTTCATCAGTCAGTGGGTTTCTTTTATTCTTTTAAATATTACTCAACACCGAGAATAAGGTCTTACTAAAGTACGTTAAGGGAAATATTGTGACTAAACCCATCGCTAGATTTTCAGAGTACCAAAAGCGTTCGGTTATCAGTTTCAAGCACTCGCAATATCTTTTTCGTGGTGCTTTTTTCTTCATCCTCCAAACGATTTATTTCTAGATTCATCAGTACTTGGGTTTAGAAGTGGATGGAAAATTAGCGTGGAAAAAACATATCAAAGCAGTTATAAAAAAACTGGGTCCTATTATTGGAATAATGAAAAGAACAGAAGTCTTTGATAAAAGTACAAAATTTATGATATACAATGCTTTTGTACTTCTACACTTTGTATATGGATTAATAATATGGTCGCAATGTAGTAAACAAATACAAGAATCAATACAAAGAACAATGAATAAAGCACTTAAAGTAACATTTAATTTAAACAAATATACTAGAACCACAGATTTATATAGAATAACAAAAATGATCCATCTAGAGGAATTAATCTACACAGAAAAAATATGAATGATATTTAAGATGAAAAAGAATAAAATAAAGACAAATATTCAATTTAATTTTAACTACAACATACATAAAATAAATACAAGAGCGTCTAATAATTTAACTTGCGAACAACCTAGTACTAACGGAAAAGAAACAGTTTTGTGTATACAGCAATAAATTTTTACAATTCACTTTCCAATGACCTAAAAAATATACAAAACATATACGTACTTAAAAACACCTAAATAAAGCACCCCGTGTTACGAGTGATATGTGTTTTTTAAATTTTTTTATCGACTTTTTATTAAAACTATTATATATAATATCCCTCATACCAGCACTTTTGCTGATTGGGAATATTTCGTACAAATAAAATATGTAATGCTATATGTAAAGTTAAAAAAAAACCTTGTATTTTGTCAAAAAATATCAATCTAATCTAATCTAAGTTTGGACTTCAAGTCGACGAACTCTTGAACCCAAATGCTGTCTTGAAATTCCGTAAATTGCAACTCAATTGCTCCATTCGAAATCATTTGATTTCAAAGTATTATTGATACATACGGATATTGAATTATTTTAATTGTTTGTTCTAGGGATCTAAATTGATTGATTCTTTTATTGAACTGGCCATGTAATAAGTTCACAATGTATGTTCGTGGGCTCTGTTTCATTTTGTAAAGTTATGCTGACCTCCTCGAAATATTTTTTTGAAAATGATGTGTGTTATCTCTGACATAAGTGTCATAGGTTACCCATCACTGGTCTAGGGACAATTTTCGTATCTGCATTTGTTGAGGAACATTTTATGTTTCAATGAATCGGAAATTATGCATAATATGATAGATTCACACTTGACTTAAAATTTCCATTTAATATTCGTCGATATGCTATATTTTAATGTTTTCAGGGTCGCTGTGTATTTTCATCTGGGTCTCCGTTTAGTTCAGTGACCGTACACGGGAAGACATTCCACCCGGGACAGGGAAACAATGCCTATATCTTCCCAGGAATTGCTCTCGGAGTTATTACAACTGCTACGCATCATATACCTGAAGGAATGTTCTTGAGAGCTGCTCAGGTAATCAAATCTTCTCTTTCTTATACCATATATGTAAAAAAAACTGTGATATGTTTGTACTATGCTCTATTTTTTAATTTCAGTATAACTTCGAGACAATACGTATTTTTTTACAGGTATTTTTTACAGGACCTCGACTCACATGTTTTATACGTGTATGATTCATATCATTAATTGTAGTGCTTTCACACTTATAGATTACTCAGACAGGGTAAAGTCTAAGCTTATAACCGAGTTACACAGTTTAAACTTGCCCTGTGCCAGCGGGTACCCTGCAAGACATCGGACCCTCATTACATAATAATGAATCAAATCCTAGCTCTGTCTTGAGTTTTTCATATGAATAACTATTTGATATACAATTTTGTCTAGGTTAAAAAACATTTGCGAACACTTTTTTCTCATAGAATCCACTCATATGGACACATATCATAACTTTTTATATTTCACTTGCGATTGGACCGTGCTTGATGGTTTGAGATAAATCTTATTTGACTAACATACTGGGACACTTTCGTTGTTGGCTGTTCTTTATAGGGACACAATATCTCCTCCTACCATATAATTACTTTAGTTTCATGTAGGTTAGAACTGTCCAATGTCTTTTGGGCCGACGACTATAGCCGGCATAACTGCGAACGTGTTAGTGAAGTATTTCGGTGACTAAAAAAAGCCAATAAAAACTCATTTGAACAAATGTTTTACTGATTTCAAATGTAAATCTGTTATATATTTTTTTGTAAAATAATATACATATTATTTACATGTTTAATTTTTTGATTAAGACTATTAAAAATAAAATAAAATATATCTGGCGATCAGCAAAAATCTACATTGCGATTTGTTTGCAATATTTATCAAAAAAATGGAGCCGCTATTCGTGAACACATTGCAATTGAAATTAACATTTAATTTATTTAATTTTCAGACATTAGCTAATTTTGTTGAGCAGAGTGATTTGGATAAAGGATCTATATATCCACCCCTTAAATCTATTCGAGAAGTATCGCTGTCTATCGCGATTGAATGTGCCAAACTGGCCTATGAAGAAGGTAAATCCTATTTTAATTTCTTAAGATCAAACATTTTTTTCTCATTATGGCCTGTCTCTCATTTTTATACAAATTGTCAAAATTACTTTTTGTTGCTATTACAATTGGTGTGTAGGATTCTACAGAGATCTGTTATTTTTATGTTTTGTTTTTGTATCCAGAAAAAACATTTTTTAATGATCTTAGGAAGAAAACAGTGAAAACCAAAATTTATCAAGCTTATTTGTCACATTGCCATATAATTTTTAAATTCTGTTTTAATCCAGTTTTTCAAAAATTTTAAAATAATACCTTTTATTCACAGAATCCTATTTAAGCGTGTATTTTATCAAATGTCTTTATTATTAGTATGTTCTGTATGTTGTATCATACATGAAATAATTTTTTTAATGTGTTCATTCCGAAGAAATAATGGCACTGTTTAACATATTTGCTACTTTTTTCAGTGTCAAGGTTCATTGATAATGCGATAAATTATCATTAAAAATGTAAAATATTAAATTGTTTACCCCCAATGTATGCACTGGTTGCATTGTGGATATTTAATTAAATATAACTTTTTTTTAAAAGTATTTATCCCTCTGTCAATTATTTATTGTTCTTGTTGAAGTTATTCTGTTTTGTATTCCGAAGATCCTATTTGATCCATGCTCGTATTAATTTCTCATTTGTAATATGTTTAAATGGTATGTTGTAGTGCATACGAACATATCCATTCACACATACCTCGCCTAAGTCCTTGGTTTTATATGTGAGGCTTGCGGTGTGACATGTCATTGGATTAAACATAATGTGTTTTGTTTGTTGTGTGTCCCGTTTGCGAATGCGTTCAGGTTTGGCCTCCATGTATCCTGACCCAAAAAATTACGAACGGTTCATCAAAAGTCAGCTTTACAATTCCAACTACGAGAGGTCTCTGCCCATTACATACACGTGGCCGGAAGATAACCCGGAGCATTACAATGTGCGGCCCTTGCCCAAATCCCTAAGGGATGAGGGGAAGCAGCCCAGAGCCCCCATTGCGTTCGACAAGCATTAATACTCCCAGGTGCAGATTTGTCCCATGATGCTCGCCACTTTCTCAACACTATAACACGCTTCAATCTTCTATATATTTTTTGTTGCTAACCCTTTTTGTGCTCCTTAGGACAATATGGAGGTTTTTTTTTTCATTTTTCGCAAGGAAGAAAGATATGAAGTTTTCAACTGATATCTGAATAATTTTATGAAAATTGTTCTGCAATAATTAAACTAAATAACATGATTTTTAGTGAATATCTTTATAATTGCTTTTTGAACATCACAAGATTAACGATGAGAAGTTATAAATGCCATGATTTACGGTATTTTTCTTTCATCTTTATATAATGACAAAATACACTAGCTTATCTACTTTACATTATATAAACACCGGGACCTCTTTTTACATGGTTTTAAAATGGTACATAAAATAAATAAAATAATTTTTTGAACATTAATTAAACAATGCGTAGTAGTAATATAATTATACTTTTCATTTTTGGAATTTCCTTCGTCACTCTTTTACTTGGCGTATAATATTTATATGACATAAATAGTGAATAATCTTTATTACGGTTGTTTTTCTTTTGTAGTAGTTATAATATTTTGATTTCTTTTTGTGTTTTTTAATATAATTAAGGATTTTCGCAGTTTTATTCTACAATAAATAATAAACGATTTCAATTTTTTGGAAATCCCGGATTAATCTTTGTACAAGGAAATCCATTCCACGGTTGTTCTTTTTTCGTATACTTGTTGGATACCCACCAAGTAAAAAGAGATTCCGGTACTAAATTTGTTACAATTCTTTGTCAATGTAGCATCAACTTATAATATATCTATTAATCCATTCAATCATCAGTTAATACTCGTACTATACAGTTCTATAATGTATGTCAGTATTTTACTCGAATCAATCTTTGATTTCTGCAGTTTTACTCGCACAAACTAAACTAATGTTATTAAAAATAGACCTTTTCTAGCTTAGATTCTCACACCTCAGTCCCTTTATTAATGTTTGTCTTTTCAAATAGAGCACTGATTATTGTGTGTAATATTATTTTAAGAGCACCTCATTTTTAAATAAAATCAGTTAATATTGTGTTTATCGCCTAATCTTTTCCCCCTTTGCACACAGCTTAATGAACTTACTAGAATTTCAATACTTAAAAGCGCATTTTATATGGCTGTACTCTTTCATTTTGTAATGCGTCGAAAGGGTATCGTCCATACGCATGACATATTTTAATAATGTTTACATATTAAAGTTTCATTTGATTAATTAAATAGTAATTATTACAGGTTCGATTCCTAAATTTTATTGAATATTACAAGTATTTAAAATAATAGGTATGGAAATACACAAATAGAAAGGAGAAATTTCACCTTTTATTGGTTAGTTTTCATTAATCGTATAGCAAAAAATATTCTGGAAGAATGATGTCGAAAACAAATTATTAGTTGCTTTGAACAATTTGCTGAACAATTAGGAAATATTTTTTTTTGTTTTCACAGATGTTTTCCGATTTCTAATGATAATTCTCAGTTAGTTGAACAAACACACTTTTTCTACCAAAAATGTATTTTAACTGAGTTTCAGAATACAGTAAAACTACTATTATTCGATGATCAGGATATTCGGCAATCCGGATGTCTGTAGTTCAGATAAACGGAGTTCTACTGCGGTTACATTAGAATAATTTATCAGAGCATTCTAATAATTGCGATTGCTTTGAATATGGTTGAAAGATATTTTTTTTAATGTTCAAATGGAGGTTGAATTCTATCAAATTTTTCAGGCAAACAATAAAGATACATAGCCGTATATTTTCAAATAAATCTACAGTTAATATGCTGCACCGATTTGTATTTATGGTCAAACCTATCATTCCTGTTTATGCTTATTCTTATAGGTTATATTTGCATTTTTATCAGTGCTTTATTTGTATAGTAGATTGATGTAATGTTCTTGTTTTCATATATTACGTTTAATAATATAATTTTTGTGTTGATGTATCTTTTCTTTCCAGTGATGCACGCCTTAATAAATTGTCTCCGTTGTGCATTTTACTTTATGCTTTTGTGTATGCTTTACATTGACATCTATTAGTAATAATTTTTACTGTCAAACTCCAAAATTTGTTAAAAATACTACTTAAAAACGTGTATTTTGGTATCTGAAATACCTATTTTTTGACATTTGAAAGTTAAACTGGCAGTTTAAACCATAAATTGTTTCTATAATACTTTTTTCGTTGATAAATGTAAAGTTTTTTTGCATTAAACTTAAAACGATTTCTTGTGTAACTAACTGCGTGTCAAAACATTTGGAACATTTAATCAAAAATAGTTTGGTTTAATATGTGGTACTGTTTAGTAAAGAAAAGTATAAAAATAATGTTCTAATTGAGGGGGTTAAAAGCAAAAACGCCACTGTCCATGATCACGGTTTTTGAGAAGACCAACAAAACCAGTAGCGAAAAGACTATTTCTTTTAAGTTAAACTCTGTACCTACCTTTTATAAATAAATAAAAATGTAATGTAACCCACAGACAAACCTCGGCTTTGCGGCAACAACAATACAATTATGTATGCTATTTTATTGTAAAAATAAATAAAATAATGAAAGTAAAAAATAAAATTAAAAATGAAAAAAAAAAGTTGAATACTTTAAAGAAATAGTATTTTCGCTACGGGTTTTGTTGTTCTTCCCAAAAACAGTGATCATAGGCATTGGTGTTTTTGCTTTTATCCACCTCAATTGTTAGTTTTCTTACTTTCCTCTTTTTTATTGATTCATTTTATTAGATTAATTTTACTAAGATTTTTCTCTTTCTCCATTTTGTCAATAAACAATATTGTTGGGATCGTAGAACAACGGCGGATGTGCGAAAAACGCGACATTGCCTTTTTTTATATTTAATTTTGAAAAAGTTATAAAAAGGCTTTATATTCCAGGTTTGAAATGATATACTTTTGTACTTAACAGCAATTTTATCCGCTCTCATTTAAAGTTGAAAAAAATCACATGCGTCGTTGTTCTACGATCATGACGATATATATATTTATTATTTATGTACATTCCAAAATATATTATTTTAGTTTTGTGTAATTGAATGTTTTTGCATGTTTTTCCTCACGTTTGTGAATGAATGCATGTCTTTGTTTGTTTTTTTTAAAACTTCAATTTAATGTTCAATTTTTAATAACAGTAATACCTGAAAATTACATTTTGATTGGTTTTCTGATTTGCAATGGTGTGATTATGTAGTAAATTAAAAAAAATGTTTATCCATACATAATTCCCTCCTAATTGATCAAAAAATGAATACCTCTAAACCCTTATCCTACGGTGTAAAAATATTCTGCTGAAATTTTCAGATTCTTAAAATATTTAACTTAACTGAAAACATTGCATTTCTTATTATTTAGAATCCCCGATGGCTTCAGAAGGTTTTTGAAAATAAAATCACGTGTTTCAAAGCAGAAAAATGTCATTTGAGGTATTACTGTATAAAATGTTTCATGTTTATCATTTCTGGTGAATAAATAATTCATTTGATCTACTTTATCAACCTTTGAAAATAAACATTAGTGCTACTCACTAGTAAGGTTTTACTACTCACATCCAGGGTTTAAAAGTTTGAAGCCTAGAGCAGTTAATCTTACTGAAAATATTAGTGATCTGATATTGCCTAAATTTTTCATTTGTTAAATATTAATACATATATGTATTAAAAAATATGCAATAAGAAGCCTTCAATTTGTATGTCTTTATTCCCATACTGTTCTAACATTTAACATGCAATCAATTCCTTCATAGAAATTATAATAAACCATTTATTTACAACACTTATCTGCAAACTTATGCACATTTAAAAAAAAAGTTTTTTCTTTCTATGAAATTTACTTTTGTGTCAATTTTACAAAATTATGCCCACTTTTAATTTTCTTTAATTTTTACATTTGTTTTCTAAATTAATAATTATGGTTATTTTTAAGTATCCTGAGAATATTATTAATGAAAAAAAATGCATTTAACTACCAGAAGACTTTAACAATGCCGAGTTGCTTAAATAGTAAAATAAATACAGTATTAAAAAATATATGCCAAATACATTTATCAAACATTTTCGAAGTAAAAATGCTATACTTTTACTAATAATATGTAAGTACTCTCTCCTTCCAATCGATTTTACTAGCCGGTAAATCTTTTTACTTGCCTTTAGCAAATTGAGAATCGAATATGTCTAGTGATGAAAATTTATGTTTATTTTAAAATGCCATTTCTAAAATTCATTCTACTCAAATAGGTTTAGCATCTGTATACCCGCAGCCGGATCATCTAAAGGACCTAATTGAGTCCCATTTATACAACGCGGATTACGAATCTTCAATGCCAGCCACGTGGAGCTGGAATCCCGAAGGACAATTTAATATTAGGCCCATAGCTCCTGTTAGCAAAATTATCTAAACATTAATCATTAAGTAATATATATAATCCCACAGATCGAAACTTTTACAGCACTTTTTTAAACACTAGTTATGTGACATCTAGAAATCAGGCTATCTAAATATTACGAGATTATTTATTAATTAAATGCTTGTTATTATTTTTAAACCTAATTTAAAATGAACCTTACCTCACTGTTTAAAGTTGTTGAAGTTTTAATATTTAAATTAAAAGAATTGCTGTAAAATTTTCGACAATGGCTTGTTAAATACGTTTCTTTACTTCCGTATAATTTCAACAAACATTTGGTTTTAAACATAATATATTTGAAAAGTCATTCCAAAGTTTGTTTTTAATTTTTTTTACTAGTAAACTAACATTTTTCAGCATGAAATAATTATTTCATACGAATGCAGTACTGAAATTATAACCTTGTTCAAGTCCAACTTTAGTATTTTTTGTAATTACATTTTTTTTGGTTGTTTACATAGAATAATAATAAAAATAAGGTGGACATTGCAAACATAATGTGTACGTCTATTTCTAATAATTAATTAATTTATTTTGGAATGAGTATTTAAATTTTTGTTCCAGTCTTAAAGTACCAACTCCCAATGAGGAATTTATATGCTTCTTACACGTGGTAAAAATTAGAGCATGTAATTGTATGACGAAGTTTCTTGAAAATGTATGAAAAAAATAATAAAAATGGTTTTAATAAAAATCAACTACTTTGAATCATTTCATAACTTTTTGTGAATCAGACAATCAATTACAGCGTTGTTATGTGTTGTGATAGATTTCCGGTTTCCAGGCAACCATTTTTTTCAACGTTTACTGTATTTTGACGATACGGGGCTCTTCTTTTAAATGTCAGCACAACTCACTGACGACAACTCGTGACGTCACGGCAAAGTAAATGAAAAATTACCAACTTTAAAAAATCATAATGATGATAATACGATACATAAAAATATTGAAAAAAACTTTCGGTTTAGTTTGATAGTCTATTATTAATATAAAAAATTATAAATTCCTCATTGTTGTTGACTTGTTATAAACATAAAATTTGTATTTCGTCAGATTTATTGCTTTGCCGAATACAATGCATATAAGGAGTATATCCAGAGCCATTTTCACATTATTTGTCATACTGCTTTCATTGTACTTCCAACATAAATTCCATCAAACTGCATATAAAAATGGCTTATTTGTTGGTGAATTCAGAGTGAATATTCACCGATTTGCCATACATTTTTCTTCCAGAAAAAAGACACTGTTTCAACCTACTCTTTAGCAATTTCTGTTCTATTTACTGTGAAATAATGCCAAATAAACACCCAGTACTAAAAACATTATAAATGTTAAAATTAGCTTACTGTTTACCACTACAAACTTTACGCTACTGAATTAATTTATTTAAGTGAGATTGAGATTATAAATAATATTTTAGTGAATGTGATATTACCACAAGGGATGTTCGATTTTTTAAAAGTTATCATCAAAGTATTATTAAGGGCTGTTTTTTTTTATAACTACATATTATTTATGTTACATAAATGTATTTATAATTTAAATATTTGTTTATATGAAGACATTTACCATCGTAATCTTTTTCTTTTAAATTACGTACATATTTGTTCATACAAATTTTAAAGCCTTTGTATTTATTATTAAATTAGTTTTATATGTATTTGACCACTGCAATGGTGCTACTTAAACTAATTGATTTAACAATTATTTATTTTGCACGCTTGATATATTATGTAGAATATGTAGTTGATGAAGAATACATATGGCTAACATAATAAATAATTCATCAACTTGAATTTTGAAAGTTTTTATTTCTGCAATGAAAATACAGATAATATAAATTTTACTGTATTTTATTAACCTTTGATAAACATATTAATATGTATATACAATTGCATGTAGATATAAATATTTTCCACTCGAGTTTTTAACACACGTGCTGTGCATGAAACCATTGCAATTATTCTATCATGTTAACTTAACTCGATGTTCACTTTTGTTTGTTGAATTAATTCTAGTAAAAAGTGGTAATCAATTGTTATTCAGTATAAAGTGAGTATTTATGTGTGTGAAATTAAAATTTTATGGATCGTTGTGTCATTTCTTGTCGATACTAGTTTTCCCTTTTTTTCCACGTGTAGAGGAATAGCTTTTTAATAAATTCAATATATCCTCTCAATTTTTTTTCTACTCTCTTAAACCCTTTGTTCTCTGAACATGGATTTTTGAATTATGTAATTCAAAAACTATTACTTATTTTTATTGTTTTTTAAAAAAATCTTTATATAAAAAAAAAATAGTCATACAAATTTGTACTGGGGATTAGCAATATAAGAAGTTGTTATTTATTTTAATTTGTTTGCCATCATAATTATAATATTGATGTTCGTAAAGGAGTAGCATTTTTACACAATAATATGGGTGACAGCTCTAAGCAAAACTGATCCCCAGTAGTCATTTTTTGGAAGTAATTACTTTCAAATGGCCAAACTACTACTAATAAGTGTCCAAACGTGTACCAACAGTGATTAGTTACATCATATGCATTCTCATATAAGAGATATATCAGTTATTTTACACCTGGACAAATATATACCGCCAGGGAGCAAAGGTTTAATGGACTTGCTTTATTCTATCAGTGAACAAAATTAACCACAAATACTTGTTGAATGAAAATAACGTCCAAGACGTGTTTACTATAATACTGTATAAGCCTTAATGTAAAAGTTTTTTTGGCACTGGATAACCTTTGTTGTATAGACATTTTAAATTTATAAGTTCCCCTCATTCAAATGTTGGAAGAATATTTTTCAACTTTAAACATTCTAAAACATCTGGTAAAAAAGGATGACTGTATTTACAATTCTGATTGTGAACTAGAACTATATTCGTGTATAAATAATGTCGTCAATTTGACGTTAAAAAATAAAAGACAAAGCTATCTTTAACTCCTAGTTTCGTAAAACAGTTTTAAAAATTGAAAACAAAATCATTATTTTTAAGTGTTTTTTAAGGGCATTGTTCAGACTAGTGCATAGTGATTAAATATTGTTACAAAAAAGTACTAAATATCTAAAATTAACATTAAAACTTGTTATAAACATATCCTTTTAATGAAAGGTAATTGCTTTATCTGTATTTGATTTTAAATCAGTTTTATTCAATTAAATATATAATTTATTTACAAATACTAATTATATATATGTACATTTAAATGTATGTATATTATGAAGTAATTATAGAATTTTATCATCCAGTTATAAGAAGTCATTAATTAATAATATTATCAACACATAGTGAATAGAACTGTTATCTATTTAGAAGTGGTTATTGCCACAAATTAATTACACCGTCAAAATATTCAAATAAAAAATAATAATGGTAACCTCAGTCCTTGTAGGCAGAACAAGTAAATATTATTCAAATATTAATTGTATTATTTGCAGTATTTTAGAATATTATTTGTATCTTTGGAATGTTGCAAATGTTATAATTATGGGTTTACAATATTAAAATCAATTGTTCCCAAATCAATTTGGTTGTTTTTTTTTTATGATTATGAAAATATTCCTTTCCTTTGTCCTTCATCTTGAGATCTTTGAAAAAAATATGCTTTCACGGGTGAAGATAAATACATCGAAATTACTAGTGCATCCTCCAACGATCAATCTAATCGACCTGTTGAAATTTATATTTTTGTGTTGTAATTTTTTTTTTTTAAACTGTGCCACGGCAGGCGCTGTGAACTGCTGTAGTGTCGTGAACTCTAGATCGGGAGGTCCGAGGTTCGAACCCTGCTTTACCACAATTTAGTTCCATTTTCTAAAATAGTTATTTACAACTAAAAATAAATAGCACGGAAATTGAAATATTTGGGTAAATCAGAAGAAAGCAAATATTTAATTGAGTATATTTTATTTTAAATATCCTGGCATTTATTTTACGCTGTGAATGCTATACAAGGTAACGAGGCAGCTGATGAACTGGCAAGGCTGGGAGCTGAGACAGCCCCAGTACCTACTAATACGTAGATTTCTTTCCCAATTTGTTGATCCTTTTCTTTCGTTACTTTTGTAGTTGTCAGTTCAGTTTATTTCCCTTTTTTCGGAATTCTTATTATGTTTCTTTTATTTTTAGGTTATTCTCAACGACCGTATACAAAAGACTATATAATTCAGCATCTGTATGATTATTCATATATTACTTCTATCCCTGCACAATATTCCTATCCTGTCCCAAAGGAGGTGTATGCCGTCAAAAGCTTACAAATAGAGAAATGCGTGTAAATATAAATTATATTTTATAAATGTTTTGTAAAATTCATAATCCTTGTGAGAACATGGACAGCTAAATTGTTGAAGCTGACCTAAGCAAGCATCGAGGTAAGGTATACTTTGGTTGTAAATAAGAAAGTTTGTGCTACGTTATATCATATTCAAAAATTACTCTCTTGCACATAGACAATACGAACATTTAATTGCATTTCCAAACATCTCTAAAATTAATGTATCATTAAAAAATACTTTGATCTTTCCAAGCCTGAAGGTGGAAGAAATCCACGAGTTCCTGAGGGGGTACCAGGGATACCCAGCTAAAATGCTATAAATATGACTTTAAAAAAATGACATTATGACTGTCATTTATTTATTTACGGACGTATTCAGTCCATTCAACAATGGTAACATATTTCCTTATAGGAGAAATAAAATACAACTAAAGAAAATGAAAGCTAGGACAAAAAAAATATAAAAATTACTCCTCAAGACAAGATTTGGTCTATTTTAGTGACCAAAAAAGTCCGGATCTTGTCTCGAGTTTACGATGCGACACAATCGGGATATTGGTGCATGGTGCAGACAAGCCACAGTTCGTGCTGTGTTGATCAAGGAACAGTACATTATTACTTTGCATCCGTCGGATGGAAACATTGAATGCCACTTGTTCCAGTAACGATGGTACATCAATTAAGCCATTTTGTAAATTAAACATTAATATGGAGTCAGTGTTATTTTATGTTTTTGTAGACTTGAGATTTTTGACATTGACTCCATTTCTCTGTAAGTGTAGTCTTCCCTCTCGAAGCCAATCATCCATGCTACTTTTCTTAGCAGACGATGTTGCGCCGATTTTATATGATTTATCCGGCCTACATAGTAGTGTTTATAAAACTGTTTCATAATATTTTGAATTTTCTGCAAAGTTCATACATTTTTTCATAAAATACTGTTGCGAGAGGATGCTTTATGGCATCGCGCTGCTTTCTCTGCCATACGTTGAACAACGGTGATCAAAAATCTCGCTTTGTGTTAGCGCGGCAGTACGCGGGCTGGGAGCAGGAATGCTTGCAAAATGTAAAGCTCTGATCAACTTATGATGATCAATATAATATGACTTAAATATATATTTTCACTTACACTGAAGTATTAGGTTGGTGGAAAATGTTTTTCTTAGAGCCATTTCAAACATAAAATCGAGTCATTAGGAAACACGAAAGCAGGAACTTTAGAACGAGATTTATAATTATCTCTACAATTGGGAGCACAACACTTTTAACCATATTTACACACGAAAACCTTTCTAAGGTATTCTCATACTTTAAAGGTCTGGGCATGGAGAGGGAGATTTAGCAATATTAGAAAACTCATCCACTACTCAGTAGCCAGGTTCTTTAAAGACCTGGGCTTAGAGGGCGAGAGCTAATTTAAGGGGACCTGTCACAATAGATCTACACAGGTCGCAGTGACGTCAGGAGCTTATATATTACTGATCCCCATCTACGAGAATAATAATAGGTACTCTGGAATACTTTTTACACTAATTGACCCTTATTTTTAGAGCACTTTACCGTTTTAAAGAAAAAAACTCAAACGAGCACGGTTTGACAAGCAGAATATTGTGTTTGAATATATTCCCTGAAGTATGACTGTTCAGCTTACAATAGAGACTCAACCGCGGTCTCTTTAAGCAAATTCTGCCGCTAGGGGCGCTGTCAATAGGAAGAGGTATTGATGAAAGTGTCCATTTTCCACTAATCGATCAATGCATTAAATGATTTGGAAGGTAAAATAATATTAATTGTTAATAACTCCTTATTTGAAGACTAGTTAATGGAGTGGGCTGAATAAATGGTAAATTTTTATTTTATTTACTCTTGTGATAAATCTTATACAATCTTATCAGTTTCAATAGCACAAAAAGCCTTCATTTATGCTCTGCAAGTTTTGAATTTGAACTGCAAGATCGGGAACACTGACATATAATAAATAGACACATTACTCCTATACTAGCTACATCTAAGATATAGCAAATGTTTTGTTGCTCTCAATTTTTTTTTTAAAAGAGTGTAAATCATGATATACATTTAACATTTATTTATTTACTTGAAAAAGAGAAAGAGATATATACATATTTCCTTAGTTCATATTTATTTCTGTGTAACTTGTTACCTTAGATAGATAGGACACTAGTTGGTAGCTGTGATTATTTATGTAGGGTTAGGGTGCCGGCAGTGGATCACCCTTATTTTAGAGGGCTGTAATTGTTTTAATGGTTTGAACACGAAAGCTAAAATTTGGTATTACTGTAGCTTCATTACCATGTTTTCGGACTGCATTGCATCTTTTTAGATTTACTAACAATTCAAAGAGTTACGATGGTTTTATTAAATAATTGGAAATGATCCACTGTGTACTCTAAGCCGGGTACAGTGGATTGCAAATAAATCAACAATGGCTCATTCTAGTATACGGTAAATAAACATATTAAGACTTAAGTGAATATGTGGGTAGCATAAAAAATACTTCTCATAGCTTAGGTACACTCTGGATCATGATTCACCGTGTATTATGGTATTTAATCCACTGTATCCTATCTGACCATTTTGATTTTCTAGTCAAACAAACACAAATTACTAAGTTGGCTTATGGCAGTGATACTGTTATTTGTTACCAGAATACACATAGTTTACAGTTATATCAATTCCACATGAAATTGTTACATGCATATCAGACAAAAAACAAAGAATGCTTTTGAAATTTAGTTTGAGATGCAAAAAAATAAATGAACGCATCACGTGTATACACTGTCACAGCTACCAGCCAGCTAGTGGTGATGTGTTTGCCCATGAGACCTTCTTACTGTGAGCAAGATTAGTAGTCCTTATACTTTTACATGCAGGGTACTTGATCCACTGTACCCACCTTGACCATACTCTAATATTGGGAAAAATGTTTCTAAAAATACAACTAATTACCTATTTTGCAATAAATTAGATTGTATTTACAAATGAAACAATATATCTGTACTGTTTTTCACAGTTACAGTGTAATTAAAACATTTTCTCGTAGGGAAACGAAGGCAAGGAAGGAAGGAAAAAATGTAAAAAACGAAGAAGCTTCGCTATTAATTTTTCAGTTTGTTGGAAAATATTTTGGAATATTTTTTATTCAACTTGAATGTTTTACTATAATTATTCTGGTGTTTCTGCAATAACTTTTTTTTTGCTGTATAGTGTAGAATTGAAAGAATTCTTAAAATGCTTGTATTTAAGATGTTTGTTTTTTTCCGTAGAAAAGATTAACACCAATTATTTACGAAGTTGGATGGTATTTACAAGATCCAATTCTACAAATAGAAAAAAGAAGTTGTTTGAATGCAAGAATAAGAATTTCTTAGATTGTTGATTCAATTACGGTCCTGACAACTTTCTGATAAAACAGTACAATTGATTTGAGTTTCAGAAGAAATATTGATTTTGACGAATTTAGACATTTAAGCATTTATTATCTTTGTTTCGATTCCACTTTATGTTTATTTGACTATTGTTGAGATGAAAACTGATTTTAAACAAATTTCTAAATGACTTTTGCAAGAAAATACAAAATGCCTTTATTATTGAAATACAACTGGTGAGTTTTTGCATGAAGCTGACAATATTATAATTTAATATGATTTATTATTATGTTTTTTATACTTTTAAATCTACTTAGATCATTAATGTTTGAATAATAAATGTATACATGTATGCATAATAAATAACTCAATGTTTTGTTTTAAAATTCCAACAAAATGTCTCAGTTATTATTGTTTTTAAAATAATATTATTTTGGGAATCCACTAATCATTTATATAAATTATAGAAGAATGTTTACATTGTGATTGTTCATATTTTAAAAATTGTTCATTAGAATAGTAGTTATTTTTGCAACTGAATAAATCATTTACTAGACAGGCGTCATGGCGCAGTTGGTTAGACGGCCAACTTTGAAACTGGAGTTGCGAGCTCGATTCCTGCCGGTTGCAAGAAAAAAATTTAAGAAAGATTTTATTCTCAATTGATCTAAGTGTTGTGGTGTATTTTTCATAACTTCCCCTCTTTCCCACCCGCTGACAAGCCTCTAAATAGAGGCTTAGCGGGTTATTCCTTAAAATATATATTTAAAAAAAAATTATCAGTTTGATATATTTTACATTCAAAGTAAATACAGTAGTTGCGAGATTGTGTGAGAATAAAGATGTTCAGTGGTTTTTTAATTTAGCTTTTTAAATAAATGTTTATGAACCATCAAACTAAGCCCAAAAAAATATTTATATTTTAATGTATAGTAGATATTATCATCACTACGATTAAGTTCTGTTCGGTGAGTTTCCCTGATTGGTGGATTGGCTTCAATTTTGGTAGGGTTCACACTCTATCATCAGTTGATTTAGAAGAACTTGTGACGTCATTTAAAGTTGTAAATTTTAAATATTTTTTTTTTTAAGTAGCACTGAATTTCCACATTGTTTTCATATGCTACCCTGACTGTACCTGCTAGTACCTAAAGCACTAGGACTAATTTTATTTTATCTTACCTTTATTATTTTTTTATTTTCCAATTACCTTCCTCATTAGAGGTGACCCTGTATCGGAGCAGGAATTACACAATTTTTTTTTTAGTTAAGTCAAGATCATAACCTGTTGGTAACAACCGTCTCCTCCAGCGGCCGTCGGAGCAATGATTGAGCATGACACGGTACAATGACATGATACAACACGGTTATGTGAAGAGGCTGAAGGCAGAAACCGGGAAGCTTGACCTTGACGGGTGAATAGTTGACAAAATAACTTTTTTTCCCGAGGGCGGGAAAGTGCTCATAGCGCGCCCGACCTAGGGTTAAGAGGGAATCAATGCATTAAACTGAATATTTTATACCACCATCTGTTGCAAAATTGGAAATTTGCAATCGTGTCCTGCACATCTGTTCTCATGAAGCTTGAGATTAAAATCAGATTGTGTTTTGACCTTTAATTTTTATGTATGTACATATCGCAACTTTAGGACGAAAACGACTCAACTAAAAAAATCTACTTATTGGGAAATTGCAAAAGAAGAATGTAAATTGTGACACCTTCATACTCTTTCGTCGATTGTGTCGTATTTTTCAAAGTAAGCATCAAATTTTAAGTTAAAAATTATACCGAAGGCTTTCAGCTATGAATCTGTGGGGTTCTTAGTCCATGATCGATGACACACACGTGCTAAAACGTTTCACCTGAAATAGTGTGATGACGGAAGAAAGCAATGTCACCATTTTCCATACAACTCAAACAGTATTGCACATAAATCAGGATCATCATTTTGCAGTACATTTACATCGTCCCTACCGTGAAGAAATGAACTACTAAGGAACGTTGCCTATAAAGAGACTACAGGGCGTAGCAAGTCAGTCGGACCAACAAGTTCAGTTCAGTCAGTCAGTCCAGCTCGACGAAGTCACTCAGTTCCAAGCATGTAGTTCAAGTGCTGTCTCTTCACTTCCTCATCACCGTAACACTTGTGTGACATAATTCATTATTTATTGGCCTTGTAATTAATAAATATCAAACAGCAACCTCGTGTCTTCTTTGTCAATCTCTAACTGAAGTAGGAACTCCAACCTCTCAACTATCATAATCCTACAAATCTATGAAAAAAAAAGTGTAATAAAAATAAAATATTTTATGTTTAAACATTTATTTAATGATTGAAAAAAAACAAACAAGAGCACTTTGATAAATAATATTTTTTATTAGGTCAGATCAGGTCATCAAACATACATTTTATTTATTCACGAAATGACATGAACGTAAATAAGTCTCTAAGATTATCGAAAATTTAAATAATAAAATGACATTAACTTAATTAAGTCACTTAGAATATCGGTAAGTCGGAACGAAACAACCACAAAGCTAAATTGGTTGTTTTAATATTTAAAAAAAAAAGTAAACATGCCATTTTGTTTCGGAATAAAATCGACTCAACCGGCTTTTGGTGACTTTGGTGGTTTGTCTGCGTTGCGTCCTTCACACAGCAATGTAAACACAATACTAATTGCGTCGCTTCCGTACTGACACGGAATCTAAATTCTCTAAAGAGACCGATGTAACGGTTTTGTCCTATTCCCACCCGAATGTTGTGTTTTTTTTTCGTTGCGAAAGATGGATAATGTTTGTTGAAGTCATTTTATGATCTTAACTCATTTTAAGCTTTTTTTTAAGTGAATCATTTTCGTTCTAAAAGTGCGATATAATAGAAAAACAAGATGATGTGCTTACCTCAGTGTGTTTAATGATTTTTAGAATATGATAAGGAAAATGGGAGCTGGTAATTTTTGAATAATAAATATAATATAAACAGTTAGTTGTTCATGATATATTTATTTATGTTGATATTTTCCTGTATCCACATTTAATTTGATAATTAAAAAAAAAAAAAACATTACACTAAACAATTATATGTTAATCTACATTTTGTTTAAAATACACACTCATTAAATTTCAAATAAAATAAAATATATTGTAAGAAGTTTAAAATGTGATTAGTTTTTTTTGTTTGTTTTTGACTAGATAAATAAAATGTTAAATAAATAATTACAACATAAAAAAACTCGTGTGTTTTCCTATTTTAAAATATTTTCTTATAGTATGTAATATCATATTTGTCGACATAGTATGTAAATTCCGCATTAAATACCAAAACAAACTACTCGGTTAGGTGAGAAAAAGAGGTTTCCATTTCAATGTAGGTATTGAAAAAATATTCCTAACAACGAGAGCATTAATGTAAGTACATATATCATTAAATAATGAAAAATTATTCTAGGCATAAATCATAAAATCTAGTAGAAACAAAAATGACATAATTTTTTTTCAAAAAAATAAAATTTTGTGTTCTTCTAATTTACCCAAATACTTTTTTTGGTTAATTTTCTTTTAGTAATAAAAGATCGTGTTAGAAAATGGGAAACTAGTTGTGGCAGAGCTGGATTTGAGAACCCCGGTCCTCCTGATTCATAGTACGCGACACTATCTACGAGACCACATTGATTTAAAATGATAACGTAGCTTTTTATCCTTTTAAATAAATTTAATTTTTTAGTTTTGATTGGTAATTAAGTTTTCAAATCTGATTCTATAATGACAAATCAACTGTCACTTCACTCTTATGAATGTTAAAGAGAGGTTTTTTATTCATTTTACCCCGTCTTCACTTCGTTATCTTAACTTTTTACCTTAATCTACTTTCAATGATTTCTCATCTTTGTAATAATTTTCAATAAGTTTATTTAATTGTAAAGACAGTTTATTGAATTGAATTCTTTTGATAAATAACTCTGTCAAAACATTTTATGTATAGGTTACTGCCAGTAAAAGAATTTATGTTTTTTTATGACTTGAATTTTGTTTATATTGATCTGCTAAACAAACCAATATGCTTAAAGGTTTTGTATGGAATTTGACCAATATGCTGCAGAAAGCCTGCGGTTTGACTGTATTTTTGTTTAACATATATCGATGGCTCAGTTCCATACAGAGATAACTAGAAATGGCTTGTTTTGGTGTATGGAGTAATGGCTGACCAAAGTTTTGACAGACCTAAATTGATTTTTCACAAATAATTATTTACATATAGTATATATGAATATATTTATGTAAAATATGTACCCTATGGTTACTAGTTTTATGATTAAAGAAAGGTGTTTATACAAATTATCACAACGTTTTAATTAGTTGTGAAGCAGAGAGATTGTTAAGTTCATTTATTTCCGTATGAAAACATTCGTCTTTTATGAGAAAATCAATAGTTTTTAAGACTTACATCTTTGTGGAATTGAAAAGGGATGTTTTTTTTTAATATAATGAATAGTATAACTTAAAACATTTATTTTTTTTAGTTATCTCTCTATGGAACTGAGCCATCGATATCATTTAGAAACCTTTAGCTTTATTTTATACTAGTTTGTTCAAATTCTGTAAGTAATCTCAATCGACAGCGCAGCTATTAAGTAAATAAATAATTCTTAGTTACTAATCTCATTTAAATATGGATTAAATGAGAAAACAACATAGACTCCTTTGGATATCTCAACAGTCCAGGGCTCTTGAACAAGTTACCATTGGAGGAACAGAACAAGTACAAGTAACACAATCATCGCCTCCGAGTACCGAGTCTCCAATGTCCATGGTCTCATTTCCATATTGGCACTTCATGTCTGGATTTGAGTTTTTGGTTGCCGCAGTAAAGTCTATCTTGTCTTCTTTGTTGACTGTAATGCAAAAAATGTTAGCTGTAATATTCTGATTAAAAATATGAGGATTTCCAATCACGTAAATATTTTGCAGGTTGCTTTAAATGCAATGAATCATTACCTAGTAGCAACCATTTAATAATTAATCAACCCACTACCTTGTACTAATGAGCTGTTTTCATCATACTTTCTATTTATTGATGAGTGTCACATACCATTTGTGCAGATCTACAGATGGATGGAAAATTGTCTGACAACACTTTAAATAAAAAAAAGGAAGTATAAGTGCATTGCTTTGTGTACACATATTATTTACCGATTCTTTGAAGTTATTGCTTGATGAAATACAGAAAATACGATAATTTAACATATAAATAATGTGTTTACTTATTAAATATATTGGCCAACACTATATCGGACAGGTCACAGGCACTGTAATTACTAAGTTTTCTTTGACGTAATCCCTTCAATTTATTTGACTTGAGATCTAGACTGATTATCCTAGCTTAAAAAATAAAGACCTCATTTACATACTAGTTATTTATTTACTAAATTTATGTGTTATTTACTCACTAAGGAGGTTAAAGCTGTTTTTAATTCAAATACAAATAAAATCCCACTCAAAATAATAATTAATTTAAATTCTTTATTTTTTAATCTAAGTTTTGTTTAAATTTATCAAAGAAAATTGTGTCAACTCACAGCATTTCCAATCAATGGGACAGCATTCCCTGGACTCCAGGTACACTGGAGCGCATCTGGATTGGACTTCAGCACTCCAGTAGAGTTCTATTCCACAGTTTATAGTTTGGCACCAGGCCCCATCTATGGTTCCGTCAAATTCTTTGGTGCACACACATTCTTTGCATGTCTTGTCAGGGTAAAAACGTTCACCTTCTCTGTACTCCTTAGATTCCCAGGTGCATTTGCTCAGAGAGGCGATTGCAACAGCATCTGAGTAACAGTATTTAGTGTTGAAGTCATTAATTGATAACTCTAACAGTTTATATTTTTTTTACAAATGAAATTCCTTGAAACATGTAATAAAATATATTGTGTATCCTTACCGCACACTTCATTTTCACTACAGCAACTGTCCATCTTGTATTGTTTAATGCATTCATTTTTATCTTCAGGAGATCCGAAGTTCTCTGGACATTCTACTTGAATACATGTAAATGCACTCCTGAAACAAAGGTTACAACACATCTGGTTATATTCAAAATATGTTAATTGATATAATTTATACATAATATACAGTAAAAGCACTAAAAAATAAAATGAATACAGTATTGTAGGTTACACAGGTCGACAAGCAGTGACTTCACAGATTGAGAGACGGAGCTATTGTTTCACAGGAGTGATTTATGGTTCCAGATGGCCCGCGCAAAGGAACATGTGGTGCTTCAGACAGATGAGCTCTCATTTCCTAGTTACTGATGTCTCATGCTGTATTCAGAATTTTGCAAAAGGGTCTTTTGGCCAGCGTACTTTACTGAGTATATGTCTAGTCAAAACATCCAGAGAACCAAATAAGGGAAGATACTAAGTGGCAATGGCAGATCAGTATAACCTTACGGTATGAGAGCCAAGGTGTGCCCTAGTACAACACGGAAAGCAGGTTTGTTAAGCAAGGGGAGCTTTTAATAGGTGTCTGCCAGAGAGAACCAAAAAGTTAGGTAAGCAAAATGATAAAAGATGACCATGGCTCCGATTACAGTGGAAAGTAAACACTTATCTTCAATTTTATCCACAAAGTAAAATTAAGTTTTCTGTATGAAAAGCAGAATTTGCATACATTTTTTTCTTTTAAACATGTTCAATTATAGGTTACCAATGAAGATACTTTAAATGTTCATGCAAATGTACTCATTTTCGTACATTTTTTAAAAATCGGTTTTTATTTATAGACAGTTGAAGATACCTCAGTTCATTTCCCATTGTAATTGGGGCCCAGGAATACTCTGACTTTTAGAGCTAGGAATCTGCCTTATAAATACCAAAATTAAGAGGGGGTGACAAATTTATGGGTTTCGTGGGGCCTGGGGTAAACGCGGGTGGCTGACGGAATGTCAGAAGAGTATCGTCTTAGAATGTGATAGAATATGCAAACCCACTGCACATGTTAGACGAGTCTATAATAATAGGTAACTATGTTGTGACAATAGGATAGCAATATGTGAAAAAACATATGGGGATTAAAGCAGGTGCTACAAGGTTTATTTATAACCAGGTACATAGATGGTTAATTTTAGATTTAAAAATATGTAAGTAAAAAATATAACATTGTGTCAATTATAATATATTATTGGTTTACAAGTAAAATATTGGTAAAAAAAAAATTTTTCTGATACATTCAAGTAATCAAATGCAGTATATATTGCTAGCATGTATAGAGTTAAAAATTTAATAAAAAAAGACAAATTACAAATCACGCTTATAATATTGAACAGCAAAACAAAACTCACCTTCCATCATGAGCTTCTGCACAAGTACACTCCACTGAACATTTGTGATCGTTAACACTTTTGTCAAGTCCTTTCCCAAGATCATATTCCTCGTTCCTGTAAAACATCAAGCAAATATTGTAGGGGTGTTACTCAAAAACTTGAGATAAAGTTACGCCTAGGCGTAGTGGTAGAATACTGATGTGGATGGTATTCCCATCCTTATTCTATCAATATGCCTAAGCGGAACTTTATACCAGGTTTATAAGTAAGTAATATTCCCCTATTGTAATTAATAATTTCCTAATAGGAAAATTCCAGAAGGCAGCTTGCCATAGAAAAGCGAAACTGAGATAATAGCACTTTTGTGAAAAGAGTGAATAATCAAATGTACACATCAGTTGGAATGTTTTTTTACGTTGACAAATGATTAATAATGCATACATTCAATATTTTGAGTTTATCCAAATGTTTGTAGACAAAATACTGGATTACACCCCCTAGGGAGTCATTAAGATTAACAAATTGCAACAGAGATGGAGAACATTTAAAAAAAGGAAATATGGAAGTCTACAAAATTTACAGGGCTTTCATAAGCTAGGTCATCCTGTCGTTGCCTGGTTTCAGCTCTTTAACTTCACTAAAATGGAACAGATGGAAGAATTGAAGAAATATGGATGTTCAAACAAATGTAAAATGGTAAATGTTAGAGAATGTGTAAAGTGGCCACTCAAACCTATCTATGGTCAATTCTATGTTCTGCTAAAAACAGCCAGATTGCTTTTATACAAAAAACTGTATTATTCACCTTCTGAAAATGGTGTCGATCACAAAAACGGCATTTCTCAATTTGCAGAAAACACCCACAACAATTGAGAAACCTTAAAAAACTTAAAAAATTATTCAATCTGGTCAAACACATAATTTAATTCTTGTTTGTACTATAAAAAAATTTTTTTTTCATTGTTTATCATTTGTTAAAGAAAAAATATTCCAACTTTTGTGTAGATTTGATTATTCACTCTTTTCACAAAGGTGCAATTATTTTAGTTTCACTTTTCTATGGCTGGCTGAATTCTGTATAACTACGTTCATTTCTCATCCCTTAAATTTCAAATTAAGGAATATTTGTCAAATTAAAAAAGCATTAAACTCCTGGCTTCAGCGAAAATCTAAATTTACTCTGTTCTTATTGGGCTATGTTTGAATTTATGCGGTTTGTTTGAATTGTGACTAATATGATTATGTTGGGTTTTAAAAGAAATCATCTTACTTGTAATAGCATTTCTTGGGGTCATCAGCTTGTCTCGTGAAAGGGCAGTCGTACCTCTCAACACACCTTCCATTACTCTTGGAGAAGATGGGTTTACATCCCAACTCAACGTAGTGGGCAAGACCCGTATCGCACTTCACATCTTCAACTGGTTTCTCTGTGCCTAGAGAAAGAGTCATCAAATCAAAACTCGTGAAAAATGTTTCCTCAAACATAAGATGCAGGATACTGAATGTTACAACTTAAACTAACAAAGGTCGAAGCCCTGTAAATGCCTAGACTTCATAATTGTTAAAAGTCAAGTTTATTTATTTATTTAAAGTAGGTACAAAAAATAAGTACTTTGGCGGACTCATTGCTAAAAGCAATATCTTCCAGTCAACTAAAAAACAGACTGGTCAAAAGAAGAGTAGGTCAAAATTTTGTGCTAAAAAACCATAAAGATAATTCAAAAGACAAATACATAAAATAAAAATAACCTAGCTAATTAAAACTAACAACTGTTTTAACTTTTTTTTAAATGTACATAATGTTTTACATATTAATTTATGAGGAATGTGGAAGCAGGTAATGAGTATAGAAGGAGAGAGAAAAAGGAACCAAGGAAAGAAAAAGGGATAAAAATATATATTTTAAAAAAAAACAGTAAAAATTCAGCGAGTTCAGGATTCTGGGGATATATAATAATGTTTCAGGCGTTTCTTGAAGGTGGCTAGAGAAGATGCATTTTTTATATGAAGAGATAGCTCATTCTAAAGTCCAGCAGCTTGAATGGAAAAAGAATAGCTGAAAAATGATGTGCTATGTCGAGGAATGGAAAGTGTTCTCTCCTGAGAAGAGCGAAGCGAAATACCCTGATCAGAAATGTAAATGAAATTCTCAACAAGATGTTTTGGAGCGCAAAGGTTGTGAAGAATATTATAAAGAAGTGAGAGAGATTGAAAGTTTATGCGCCGATAAAAATGAAGCCACTTGAGTTCGGAGCGAAAGGATGTTACATGTTCTACTATTTGAGATTGAAAATAAAGCGGATGCGTTGATTCTGCAAACGGTCCAGACAATCTTTGAGTTCAAGTTCAAACTTTTCAAGCAAGACTTCATGTTCGGCAAGTTTATCAGTCTTGGGCTTCACGTTTCAGACCAGGGACTATGGAGATCATATTGTGATGTAAAAATTCATTTTAAAAATAAATTTGTCCTTTCCCAGAATCGAAAATTAGACCTCTTGGAAAGCTCACTTATTACTGGAGCACGAGGCGGACCGAATTTATTATATTCAGAATCATCATCATTCCATATCTGCTCCCTGGTTGGAGTATATGGTTTTCAGTTCCTGAGCATTTTTCCAAGTCATGTTTGTATCCCGTAGTTCTGACATGAACCATGTAAATATTATTGCGAAAAGCATTCATTATGTTTGTTGACTGTGAAATAAATCTTATTTTCAATTTTCTATCATCATCAGCATCATTCCATGTCCGATCCCTAGTTAGAGCATATGGTAACCACAAAGAGCTTCCATGCATCTTTATCCGCTGCAAACTCATTTGCGTCCTCCCCAGTCAGGTTCCCAAAATTCTGACGTCCAGGACGTCGAGAAGCTGATGCCTTATAAAGTAGGCAAGCGTAGTTAAGGCTCTCAGGAGGCGTCCACAGCACATGGCCAACCCAACCGTCGTCGCCGGAGTTTGCCAAACCACCGCGCACATCTAAGATTTTTCTGAGATACCCATTCTCAAAACTCTGAATTTCGCTGTTTTGGGCCCTAGTGAGGTGCTACGATTCGCATCAGTAGAGGAGAATAATAATAATTTTCTATGTGCCTACGTGAAAATCTTTTTCATGCAATCTATACAAACCTTCGTTTTTTTATATCGTCAAATTAAATTATTTAATTAACATTATTGATTTAGAGCTTACGTTACTTCAACTAAGGTGAAAATGTGTTATAGAGAAGGTCAAGAAAAGATTATGCCGAGTCACCCCTCAGGTAAACATGCTAAGCCTGCTTACAAAGAAGCTCAAATCTATTTTCATAGATACGCAACATAGGTAGTAAGTTTTTGTTCTAATGATTCAAACTAATAAGTTAAATAATAATTTAAATTTTGCGGGCATTTTTCAGGAGAAATAACTCACTATTATACAATGGGAACCAATTATGGTAGAGTGGGCTTCGAACCTTAGATCTCGGATCCGTGAACCCATAAAATTAGCCACAGGACCACAATCCGGTTAAAATATTTTACGATTCTAAATACATATCTATCAACTTCCAACTTCTAAAAACTTCAAAATTCTTCCTTAATATTCAACTTCCTAAAATTCCTAAATTCCACACAAGTCATGGTTTAAATAGTTTTGTTTTCGAAGGAACGAAAAATTACAATAAACCTCCCAATTAACTAAAAACTATTAAAACTAATATATCAGTAAATAAATTCAAATTGAATTTAAAGAAATTTTTTGAACCCGAGTAAAAACAGTTTTCTATTTCAATTAGTATTACTTTATTATTATTTTTAGTTTTTCTTTTCAGATATGTACGATAGTACAATTTTTTTTCTCATGTACATTGGAAATTATATAATTTGAAATTAATAAATAAATATAACAGTGTAAGTCACTCTCCAAGCACAAGAGCTAGTCTATTTTTTGGAAAGTAACAGCTATAACATTTTTTTTAAATCTGTGTTTAATAAACAAGCTTTCATTTATAATTGTCTACAAAGCGGCTCGCAGCTGTCACACATCATGAGCATGCCTGCCAAGTGCATTTCTAACAAACATTGCGGCAACGTAATACGTGCAGTTTGTCTTATAGGGCGTGAAACGTCTAGTGGTGGGGAAAACGACGCGGGGCCAGTGGCGTCTTTGATACCAAATTTCTATTGAAGCTCAAATTTTAAGGATAAGTATAATATGTGTAAATGTTAAGTAGGTACCTACAGTAAATAACACAGTACGGACCATGTTTGTAGGCATCTTTGAGCATTTTTATTTTGGTCTAGTTTTTTATCTTCATAATGTGTTGATATAATGCGAATTAAAATACATATTAGGTACTGGTGAATAGCAATGATTTCTTATTGAGGCTCATCCTCACTTGCTTCATATGCTCCTTCGTCCCTGCGTGGGGCCCGAAATAGTGGGGGCGAAACCCTTAGGCTTCTATGATATTATTGAGCGGAGTGGACTGCAATTAAATTTAGTGAAAATAAAGATGCGATATGGTGTCAATCACAACCTCTAACAAGGAAGATGGACTAACTTCATCCAGTCTTAGTAAATGAATCCAGACACTTGACACTTGACACTAAAGATTTTTTCAGTCAATTTGATAACATCAAAGAAAAAGCTCTAAAGACTTAAGTATTCATGTACCTACAGAATATGTAAACCCTTTCAATATGTATCATCGATAATTTGTTGATACAATTCATTAGTCCGTAGTAATTTGGAATTTGGATCTGTGGTCTGGTCACCACATTATATAACTCACATTGATTTAATTGAATCTTTACAAAAAAAATGCTTCCTAACCTAACATTTAAATGTAACCTGGAACCTTTCAGTCTTATTTATAATCAGCGCCACAAACATTTTGGTCTAGATAAGTTGGAATTTAGAAGATGAAGAAACTTGATGTATCTTTATAATATAATTAATTGCAATATCCACTCTACACTTTGTTTAGATAATGTACCTCTGAATGTCACCATTCGGATCGAGATCGTAATCGTACACTACATTTAATCTCCCAACATTCAATAACAATATGGCGCACTTTAATGCATTATCACGTATGTTAAAATTATATAATTATGTAGAAAGTAATGCTGATATTGACGTCTTTAACGAAATATTCAATAATTATAGGAAAACTGAAATGCAATTTATAAAATTAAATAGTCCTTTGGTTTAGGTAAAACGGGGTTAAAATATTTTTAAGAAAACTTATCGATGAGTAAATTGCGTATCAATACGGTTTGAAAGTTCATTAATTACATAATTATAACGGTTTTAGGTAGTTTCACATCATGCGTTTGATTTTTTTCACAAAAATATATATTTTTAATTAAAAAAATATTTTTTACAAAAAAAATGTTTACCGGTTTACTTATTTTTCTAGAGTGTATTCTGAACACTGACGAACATTTTTATGCCAAAAGTAAATTTTTCCAATAATGAGGATTTCATTTTCCCGGACACGGTTGATATCAATAAATCCCTTCAGTGGTATTGATTTAATGAAATTTTGACATTTAAAGAAATATTAGGTACTGAATAGCATAATAGCTCAATATCCGGCCGGATAGTAAAGTTTGGCTGGATACCGGATAGTTACCGGATATCCATTTCATCTCTAAAAAAACCCACACGAAGAGCCTACGCTGCTTAAAAAAGTTTTAAACCAAAAAAATATTGTGAACATCTACGAATTTCATTGCAGAATTTCCCGCCTTTTCCACGTATTTGTTTGCTACAAATACGTGATCATTTTCTTAACTTGAGATATGTGGAGAGGATAAAACAACACACGCGCCTAAATTCACATTTTAGTATACTTGCTTGTACACGTAACGCAAAAGCTAACATTGTGATATAATTCTACAAGAAAAATAATCAAAAATACCATTGAATTAATTTAATATATATGAAGGAACAATGTTTTGAGTATGTCCAAACGTTTATAGACAGGCTGGATTTCGATCTAAATTTATCGCAACATAGAAGGAAAATATTTTTGAGAAAGGAATATGGGAGTCTAGACATTTACAGGCCTTAAACCTGTCATTGGCTGGTTTAAGTGATCACTTTACAAACTGTGTAACATTTACTATTCTGCCTAAGTTTAAACATCTACACTTCCTCAATTCTCCTATCTGTTGACTTTTGTCAGAAAGGAATATTACACAGTGTGTAAAGTGGCCACTTAAACCATCCAATGACAGGTCATAAGCCTTGTAGATGCCTAGACTTCCATATTCCGTTCTCAAATGTTTTCCCTCTCTGATGCAATAAATGAAGATCTAATATGAAGGAGGTACTAAAACATTTCCTGTAATTTTCAACGAAATTATTTCACAGAAATCAACAAAAACAGCTTTTCAATATTTCGTTCATTCAATGAACTTGATTTAATTAAAGTATTTTTTACCCGGAATTAGTAAATTTACATAAATTTACATTCTAACATGGTCAACTCATCCACATTCAAATATGTTTTATGTATTCGTCGTTTAATTAAATTACTAGGTAGCTAACACTTATTTACATACCGAATAAATATTTTTATAAACATTTTTTTTGTGTCCTGCCTTATGAACGATTTAGGTCTGTGTGTGAAATAAAACCAGAGCTCTGGGCGAGTGTTTTCGACTCGATAGCTGCTCTCAGGTAAAAATCCTGAATAAGGATTTCGAGTGGAGATAAGTTCGCCTCGTTGTGTAGTAATTGGCACCTTTGACTGCCATTCTTGAGGTCCTAAGTTCGATTCCTGGCAGGATGGACGATAAATATCGATTTAAAGCCTTACGCTTCAGGTGCCGATCCAGAGACAATGGCATATTTCAATTTAAACAATCTTTTCAACAAACATTTCACGTCGGCTAGGAATGGCACCCAAGACCTCAAGCATAATGGGCGAATGCGCCAACCATTATACTACTAAGCGGATGAGTCTTTATTTGATTCCTTTTTTTAATAATATATTTTTAAATTATCTTAAAATTCACATGCACCCACATAAAAGTTTGTTATGTAATTCCTCAGCAAGCACAAGCCACTTTTTGGTGAAGATTAAATTATTTTTCTGTTTTTATATTTTATATTTATTTATTTATTTTATATTTTTATGTTTCTATTTGCAATCGTATTTCTCATGATTTTATGAGTACATATGCATTATTTTGAAATATAGGTAATTGTAATTTATAATTGATTTATATTATAATATAAATAAAAATAATTAATCTAGTGAGTTGAATTTCCTTTAAATATGTTTTTGCTAAAGGTCAGAGGGGTGTAGCTTTTAAAAAATAAAGCTTACCCTAACCAGGAAACCTTAGTTTTTTGTTTCGTATTTAATATATTATAACAGAGATGGAGAACGTTTTAGAGAAAAGAACACGGATGTCTGATTGGCTAGTTTAAGGAGGCCACCTTAAACAATGTTTAACATTTACCATTCTGCCTATGTTAAGTTTATATTTCATTTTATAATTTTGTTGGTAATATTTGAAGTAATCGTAATTATTTTTTTGCAGAAAAAAGTACTCGTATTTCACTAAAAAAAAACTGTTTTTTTATCCGATAATTTTTATTTTATTTTATTTATTTTTGCACCACAACAATTACAGTAGTGAATTACATCACAGAACACCCAGGCTTGAGAAAAATCTCATTTTAATGTTTGTGTTCTCACCGGGAATCGAATCCGGTACCTTCCGTGCGTGAGTCAAGCGTCTTGACCACTACACCTTGGAGGCCACCATTAAAATCACATAATATAATGATCAAAGATCATAATATAATGAGAAAAAATCATTTTGCTACATGGAGAAGTATTCATTGTGAAGTTGAAAATTATTCACCATATTTAAAAAATAAATAATGACTTTTTCATTAATCCAAGCGATAAGGTCATCCAATATGAGCTTTGGTAAGTTAATTATTTATTTGAATGAAGTTTTGGAAGAGATTTTGAAATATATTCAATATTAAAATAATATAATTAATTTGATTTAAGTTACTAATTAAAAATACTTGATACACATCCACTTGTTTATTCGACCTGAATAATATACGAATTTTTTTTAATTACCTAGATTATAAAAACAATAAAACGCTTTGTACTTACAGCCAATCTACCAAACAAAATGGATTTTTTACCCTTGAAAATAGACGCACCGTATCTGAATTATGCTATTTACATAAATTACTAAATAATAAAGTAGACTCTTTTAACCTACTCTCCAAAATTAATCTTAATGTCCCCTTTCGCGTGACAAGAAATAAGTATTTATTCCATCTGCCAGTCTGTAGCACTAACTATGCACATCACTCTTTCCTCTATCGTTCTTGCTTTAACTATAATGTTTTTTTTTCATCTATTGATATATTTTACATGCCCCTTAATTTATTTAAAAATAAATTAAGACTTATAATTTCTGGCTGCGATACGATCCCACTTACTATTTAATGATGCACACTCCTGAACACTTACTCCCACACTAATACACATAAACACATATCTACACTTACTCTCATACAAATACACATAAACACATCCTTTTGTTGTGACACAATTTAATGATATCTATGATTTATTTTTAGAAACTTTGCTGGTCTGTCTTTAAACTGTATTTTAAAAAAATGTTATTAAATCATTGTCGACTGTTTGTTTCTTTAAATAAATAAATAATATTTACCAGTCTGATGATGCCCATTAGAGGGTGAAAGCGCTAATTGGTCGAATAAACAAGTGGAAGTGTTCCAAGTATTTAAAATTAGTAACTAATGCATAAATATAAGTTATTGCATCATTAAAATAATTGAGTTAAATTATTCGTTGTTGAACAAAAAATAAACACGAACAGAATTATTTTGGAAGTACGAGTATAAATAATAACAATAAAGATGTTAATCTACATCAGAAAATATCAAGTCTACCGCTGGACCACTGCTTAACTCCGAACGTAATGAGCATTATCATTAATTTAAGAGGACATGCGATGCTAGACAATTTTAATGAATAGGTATTTAAACATTTTATATATATATATATATATATATATATTTGGACCCCTGTATTTAGTAGCCTTACGTGTCATGTACAAGGCTAAGGTACTCGGAAAAAAAAACGTTTTTGTTTGTCTTGGAAATGGGATGTTTGATCACTGATTTTGGTTTATTACCTTTATGAGTCCAATCACCATTGTTACAAAGTTCAAGAACAATGGCGCGTGATAACTACTTTTAACTACAGTGTGGATATCTGTTAAGGATATTCCATCTTTCCTGCATTCTGCTTCAAGATTATGGCGTTGCAAACTGAAAAATGGGCACTGAAATAACAGATGTTCGATACTCTGTGAAGAAATATCATCGCATGGACAATAGTCATCATTCCTTAATTTAAACCTATATAGATAACTTCTCATAGCTCCGTGTCCGGTATTTAAACATTGTTTTTCTGTCACTCTCTCGCAAAAGCCTTCCCGGTACTGTGCGAAAAAGACAACTGCACGTCGCGTTGGACTAATTTTGCTTAGCTAAAATCGTCAAAATCGACGTTTAGCTGTGCTGTTTTCCGCACCCCAAAACTTACCCGATTTAGTTTTTTTTTAAAAACAGTAACATAATAAAATTTTCAAAATTATTTATTTGTATTGTATACGGTACGTGTAATGGTAAATATTTATAATGTGTAAAAAAAACATCGCTCTAGTGCCATAGTTCAGGGGGAAAATACGGAAATGCGTTTGTATGAATAAATGTGAGACCGCGTTTCTTCTTGATTACTGAATATGAATTTATTTATTTTGAAAAAGTTTTCTTATTTTTAGCTGCAAAATTACCCTCATCATAGAATCTTCAATAAGTCTTTCAAAACCCACCTAATTTTTTCTTCAACTTAAGAACATGAAAGCGTTTTCATAATGACATTAGCGTGGAAAAAAAATAATATCAATAAATTATGATGCAGTTTACATAAGAGATAATGAATTAGATCGATTGATGTAATGTTTGAAAGTGACTTACTGTTATTTGCGAACGTAAATCCAAGAAGGCACATCAACAATAAACCGGACATAGCCATAGCTGAAGAATATAATTAGTTCTATGGACACAATACGACAATTATTATAATAATTGTTTTCTGTTGGACACAACACGTACGGACTATCGGCCGTTTCACAATCTACTGATTGGTGTCGACCTAGACTATGGGACTCTTATATATTATGTATACCGACTGAAACGGCCGTAAAATATTACCAGTATAATATTTAAGTACAGAATTGCCTTGAACATAATTTGCGAAATGGTTGTACTTATCAGATGTTGCACCAAAATATTATGCTGGCAGCAAATAATTTAATAGATGACGCTGTTATACTAGTAGATCCTTTATATTTATGCTATTTATTTAAAAAATACATTTATTTAAATCTAGAAAGTACCCTTGTTAGATAGGTAGCCATTTCTACTTAGATTTCAGAGAAAGGAAAACTTTTTTAGAAAATATACAAAAAAAAACTTTGAAAAGATATGATCTAATTTTTAAGAAAACGTGTCTTTGCCATCACTGTTCACACACAAAATTATTTTTATAAACTAACATAAAACATGTATGAAGGACCATCAGAGCCCCGATTACAGAGGATATAAGAGATATGAAGATAGTATAAGATAATATAACAGAGTTATCTATAATTGTCTATAAGGTAAAATCGATTTTCCTTTTACGAAAATGTCAGACATCTTATATGTTCTTTGATTCTAACTTTAAATTGTGTCTGAGTAATAATAATTTTTCAGAGTTCGCAAATCATCTTATATCCGAAAACCATGAATTTAATCAATAAACGGGTGTATAAATTATGCATGTCAATAAAAATGGTTTTCGTTTAGATAATTTAGAGCGATTAGAAATTAGTAAAGCCGTTAATCAAAAACTTCAAATAATAAATAAATCAATAAAATTTAACTTCGAGTCCTCTTTTAAAATTATTCCCGTTATGATTTATTTTATCTTCTTTCACTCTCTTTCTTTCAATTTTCTGTCTCTTTCATACAATATTTTATTATATAAATAGCAACGCGCGTAATCATAAGTTAGTTAAATTCCTGACGATAAGGTAGTAACCTCGAAACCGGTCGAAGTGTAATTAAAAAAAGTAAAGTGATTTACACAAATTTATAAACAAATAAGTGTAATATAATATTGACTGATTTATATAACATTATTGTGAAAAATCACCCCAAGGGCGCTTCACAATTATACACTAAAATTTTTAGACTTTATCTTTTTCAAACATTCTAACTAAGCTCACGCTACATAATTTGCTTTCTTATTTTAAAATTGAGGGTATGATAAACGAAAGAAGTTAGATTTTAGTTGAGATCTGAACTGACTGGGACTGTCGATGATTCGCAAGTGTGAAGGCAATCGGTTTCCGATCGGCAAAAGCACGATCTCCTAGTATTTGGGTAGCCCCAGAGTTCGACAAGTTTTCCTCAGCCTGAATCAAATGCTGACCAGAGTAGGTTTTCTTTGGCATGTATTGCACCCTAAAACAAAGGTCTGCTAGGTATGTTGAAGCCATTTCGTGAAAGGATTTGAATACTGTCCAGCAGAGCTTATATTTTATTCTCTCGGGGCTCTTTCACCAGTGCAAGTCTCGAAGATGCTGTGAGAAGTGAAAATATTTTTTTCATACCGTAATAAGCCTTGCTGCCGCATTGAATACAAATCGAAGTTAATTTCTTTGATATTTTGTGAGATTTGCGTATATTCCATTAAAGTAATCAAGACGCAAAACGACATAAGCATTGACAGCAGTGTTGGTTGTATCTATTGGAATATTTCTCCGTACATTTTATTGACCTGAAAATTAAAAGAAAGATCTAAATCTATATGAACACCCAGTAGTTTAATATTTATACTAGTAAAAAATAACCTGTGGTCGAAATTGGAATTAGGTCTAAAGAGTGCTGTCGCTTTTTTGTTGCTCTCTATTGACAGATTTTTTAGATGAAATAAGTTTGAGTCTGTCTGATGACATCCAGTTATTGATAATTGATATGCATTTAGACACTTGATTTTTTAAATTGTTTATATCTTGAGGAGAGCGTAAAGCTATATTAGTTGATTATTAGTATAAATTAATAATTTTGGATACATCGTTAATGAACAGTGGGAAGAGCATAAGACCAAGCACGGAACCTTGTAGGACACCAGATTTAAGAAGGGAAAATGAAGTTTTTTTACCTGCAACTTTAACTTATTGCTTTTGCTCCAAAAGATAGGATTGAATCTATGCCTTAGTGAGCCCAGACATAATTTTTATGTGCGTATTTCGGTATAAAAACGTTAAAATTAATAATTAAAATTGAAATAAAGGATTATCATAATATAATGCTATTGGAAAAATCGGATTATTTTCTTTGTGAATTTTCAACATACCGTATAATTTAGGGGACATTGGATTATGATAAATTAATTAATTTCTACAAGAACTTTACAAGGCAAAAATACTTAATTTATTAGCTCCATAGGTTCGATGAAATATTTAGTAAACAATGTTAAAATAAAATAGAATAGGTTTTATTTGCTAATTATGTCTTGATAAAGAAGCTTGTTTGGCTTTGAAACCGGTCGGTAGAAAAAATAAAAAGTAAGAGGTTATAAAAAAATTGTTCTTCTATTTATATTACTAAGCATTTGATTAGTAAATTGATTAGATTATTTTCATCTCTAAATTAGTGTCTCAATAAACGAAAATAAATCATTTTCGTGTGAATTAATAAATATTTTTTTTTTAATGTATCAAACTCGTCAAATAAAATAAATAAACAAATGTTAAAAAAGTCATGAATTTCATGGATTTTTTAAACATTATACCTAGTATATGCCACATACAGCCTTGACAGAGTTTATTAGAGAGATTAATAAGTTTTATGGTTCAAAAACTTCAAGTTAAAATTATTCAGAGCGCGATGTACAAACAATCAATGAGATTAAAATATTACAACAGAGTCATAGAACGTTTTGGAGAAGGACATAAAAAAGTCCAGAGATTTAAGAGGCTAGTTACCTATCATTAGCTAGTTTAACGCTTTGTATCCCGGAGCCGTGTAAACACGTGATTATATATATAACCACGCGTTGTATCCCGGTCCCGTGTTTTCACGTGGTTTACCAGCTGTCTAAAAAAATGCATTTTATTTACATCTAGTGACTTTTATTAGTACTTCGCTGTTGGTAAACTACCTTGAGGTGATTTTCAGAAAAATGGTGCTTTATCAATTATCTATCCATAACAATGCGTGAAAACACGCGCCTGGGACACAACGCCTGGTTATTATTATCACGTGTTTACACGGCTCCGGGACACAGAGCACAAACAAAGGAGTGAGACCCTGTATATGTGCGAACATTGCAATGTGGCTCTCCATACTCTACATAAAGGCCAATGTAGGCAAAAATGACTTATTCAATTGTTTCAAATAAATATGCGAAGTTTCAATTGATTTAACCCATTATTTTCATAACTATGACACTTATAAAAAACCCTTCACAAAGCATAAAATTTACAAAAATGGGACGGGCACAGGGTAAATTCTATGTGTATTCGGCCGGTACTCAAAGTGTTAAGTGACCACTTTACACACTGTGCACCATCTATAAAGATTTCAGCTCTTCAAATTCACAAAAATCAACAGATTGATGGGAGTTACGTTAGTGTGTTAAAAATATCAGCCATTCCTGAAAAGGCTATCCTGACAGCCGATTAAAGACATTTAAACGATCTGATTATAGACAAAACTTAATTAAGTCACATAATTCACATGAAATTAACTTAAATTCGTTAAAATTATTTTATAACCATTATAGATATCCCTTTGTAATTGGACTGGACTGGTACCCGAAGCGTAAGACTAGGGAAGCGCAAGTAGGGAAATTATGATAATGATGCATATGGTAAGTAGATGCAGTAAAAGATAAATTGGGTACCCGATGCATTTACCTGGTGATAAATGCAACCAACTCTGCTTGAATGACACAAGTTTTTAACGACAAAACAAAACAAATAAATTTAAGCCGTAAGCAGGGACGATGGAACGCCATAGCAAAATTGAGTAGCATACTACTCAATTTTTCTCAATTTTTTAGTCAAATAATATAAACTTAAAACTACGTAAGCAACTTGCTAATACATATGTATGGAGCATATTGATGTACGGTTGTAAGACATGGTTCCTTACCGAAAGAGATAAAAAAAGACTAAAGGCCTTTGAGATGTGGTGCTACGGAAAACTATTGGGAATTTCCTTGAGAGACCAACATCACTAATGACGAGGTTCTCAGCAGAATCGCAGAAGGGAGGCACCTAATCAAAACTATCTCAGAGAGGCGAGCCCAATGGATCGGCCACATTATACGCCAAGGTCGCCAAGAGGGTCTCCTGCATGACATAATAGAGGGAATGGCTGAGGAGACAAATCAGAGAGGGCGCCCCCGACGGGAGATTTGAAGCAAGTGTGCGAGGATTTAAACTGCGCCTCATATACCGAGTTGAATAAGGGTGCAGAGAATAGAGACTAGTGGAGGACTAGATGCGGGACTTTGCCGCAAACTAATCCTCAAGATTGAAACTGCAAAGAAGACTGCTTGATCTTTTCATAAATGTTATATTAATAGGGGGCCAAAAAAGAAAAAAAACCATGGTGTATGAAGCTTATGTCAAAAGTAAATTGAGCTAAATGATCGCTTTCTGGGGAACAAGACATACATGACCATGATACGGAGACAACAAAATGAAATAATTAAACTAACATACAACTTACCCTACCTGACCCCTACGATTAAACGGTACGAAGAAGTACACCAGTTTGACATAAAACACTTGACAAAAATTGTGCACCCGGAAATAAACAAGACGATCACATATCATGAACCAAAAATGGTTACATCCACAAATTTATACCAGACAACAACACTACTGCATTAGAAAAGCAGAGACAAACGCAGGACAGTCAAACATAATTTACAATGGACTTAACCACTGCAATGACTTACCTTACCACTTGAAAAATTACACGAAACAAATTCAAAATAAACCTGAAAAAGCACATGATAAATACACTAACCGGAGGAGACATAACATGACTCGACTTTATAATATTGCCTATATAACCCTAAAGGGTACTCGCAAAGTTTTCTTTTGACGTAATGAAGCTCAGCCGAAATCAAGTGAGGGTTATCACAAGAGCCTTTACAGGGCACTGCAGATTGAACAAACACCTTGTTACTTGTAGAATGAACCTTTCCAAAACATTTAGATGTTGGTTCTGTAGTGCAGATGAGGAAACACCTATACGTATTCTATGTGAATATGATGCATACATCATAAAAGGAGGCTAATGATCGGGAGACCGCTGGTTAAACCAGAGGATCTTAAAGAGCTCGCCCCCTACCTAATAGCCCGATACTTCACGGATCTGGGCTTGTGGGGGGAGGTTTAGCAAAATGTAAACTCTCGCCTTCCACACAGTACCCAGGCTCTTTATAGACCTGGGCTTGGAGGGCGAGAACTATTCACGGGGACCCGTCACAATAGATCTTCACAGGCCGCAGTGACGTCAGAAGCTTACATAGCACTGATCTCCACCACTAAGAATAAGAATATATAAACATAACGGTTTTTTAAAACAAAAAAAGACTTCTGCGTAAATGAATCTTCTCATGTGTACGCTGTTTATTCTGACTTTCTATATGTCCATTTGTATTTATTGAATTTGATCATGCAATATCTTTGTCAGACTCCTCTTTTTCTGGGTCCATCAACGTTCGCATTGCAAATATTTTGTGCCTTTTTTTTTGTATAATGGTCCATCAAAAAGAACAATTAGGAAACGTGGAACCGAGAAAGTTTGTTATGATTAAATTCAAGAGGTCAAATGTTAATAATCGACTAGCGTGCATAATAAACGCATGGCCTAATAAGAAGCGAGATCTGTGTGAAGAGTTATGTGGCGTTTTATCTGTTATCAAGATTATTTATCATGTATATAAAAAAAAACGTATTATGTCTCATGACTTCATTTATAAAGGAAGGTTTATATCGGTTTTATTATTTGCGGAATCGATTTATAAAATTAATAATTTCGATTTTGCAATTAAGAAATATTTTTGAGACACCTTTTGATTAAATAATTATGCCGTTATTAAGCATAATGAAGTGGATTTCCATTAGTCTTTAACATAAGGATTAAATAGAAAGCAAAATAACTTGTTTTGCCATACAGTGTAAATATTTATCATTTTTTTGAATAGGCGAGTAATTGAGTTTCGTATATTTGCCTTTTTATGATTAATATTAATTAATTATAAAATTAAAGCTTACAGCAATAACTGTTAAATAGAAATTTATTGCAACAGAGATAGAAATCATTTTTAAGGAGGGATATGAAAGTCTAGGCATTTTCGGGACATATTACCCTGTCATTGACTGCTTTAAGTAGCCACTTTACACAGTGTGTAACATTCACCATTCAGCCTATGTTTAAACATCCACATTTCCTCAACTCTTCCATCTGTTGACTTTTGTGAAGTAAAAGAGCTGAAACCTTTATCATGTGGGTGAGATTCATCCCGCTGAACCAATTCACCTACAACGCAACGCCTGAAAACAATTGTCCAATTTTTATACTTCTTCTTTTACCAGTTCTGGTTAAAATGATCACACGAACGGGGTTACATTCGCTTTTCTATGTTTAAATATCTGCATTTTCTCAACTCTTCTATTTGTTACTTTTTTTATGTAAAAGAGCTGAAACCTTCTGTTGATGTGGGTGAGACTGATTGGCTAAATTATTACACCTACTTGGCTAAGCCGCAGGTGAAATGTTCGTAAGTAAATTTTGCAGACCAAATTATCATCAATAATTTTTACAAATTACCTACCGACATAAAATATGTCATATTATACCTGAATATATCCATTTTTGGGGCCATATTTAATTAGCTGTGAATAATCTATTAAAATGGTATCAAGTTGTGGAAGAGCGAGGTTCGAACTTTGGATCTCTAATACACGAACCCGCGATAACAGCCAAAGACAACAACCCGGTTCAAATTATCGTATTACCATTTTCCAAATAACCATGACTCTTTAAAACAGTATTTATTTGGAGTTATTTTTCATTTGATTTAATATTTTATACAAGCGCATAAGGCAAAAGGTTATGGTGAACGTTATGCTGCAACTAAATCTCCTATGGAAGGACGCCAACCAGGGCCGCGATTACAGAGGGAGGTTAAGGACGTACACCTTCACCATGACGGTTGAATGACGATGACTTCACCATGACGAAAGTTGAAGATTAATTCTCCCGAGCTATTATGAAGATACACTACCGACCCCATCATCAAGTTTTGAGGTAGGTTCATCGGTATGTACTGACGGTTCTAGTACCTCAAGGTGCACATAAAAGTGACCAAAAATCTTGTTCCACCTAGCAGTTTTTGCTTTAATTACAATTATTTTTTTTTCTTTAATTACAATTATTTTTTTTTCTTCTCAAAAGCCGATGATATGAAAGAGAAGTAAGTAAATTTTGAAGTCGAACTAAATTCTGATAAAACCGTCACTTTTGAAACCAAACGGCTAGATGCAATGGCTAGACTGGCCATTGCCACTATAAAAAATAAATTTGGTATTTATTTTTTTTCCAACTGTTTTACTATATTCCCGAGTGTACGTATCGAGATGTCAAAAGAACCGGCCTTGTAATACCTCGGTAGATAATTCAGATGAAACTTAAGCATACCGTTTTAGTCATTATCAAAAGTATTAAAAAAAACATGTTAAAGCGTACATTTTTGATTGAATTGGGATTTATTGGAGTTTATAATTGCTTTGATGTGGCCACTTTTTATCACAGAAGCATATTTAAAATATGAATGAGAAGAATTTTAATTAAGTAAGGAACGCGGACTAAATTTTCGGTGTCATTTATTAGTTGGATTCGATCATATGACGTCGAGATGACAAGTCGGTAGAATATACCGAGGTAAATAGAGATAGTACAGAAGTTAAGTATACCGTCTCGGTATGTACCGATGAAGATGGTGTGTATGGGAAAAACATAAATTCCTTTGGAAAATAACTTTCTTCATAATATATTAGGTATGGTTACACTTTTCTAAACTGTAAACAAACCTATTTATATCATTATTGTCACCCTTTGATCTATTGTCAAATTAGTTCAGTTTTGTAAAAACTCGTTTCGGCGACGGGTTTTCTACTGTGTTTGCGTTGTTTTCTATAATCATTTTCTTTAAATTCTACTCATTTTCTATAACCATTTGATTTTATTGACAAAACTGTTCAAAGCGTTCGTGTGTGGAATTTTAAATCTACTTGTACCTTAAAAAAATATGTTTTATCAAAATTTTACCAGGAAAAAACATGCGTAATGGACGCTCGCTTTACACATGGGGTTCCAGGCTTAATTGCTGTTAGGATCATAATAATTTTAAGGGAATTTTCTTAGGCTGCACATTCTGTGCTCTTGAAAAACTAAATAATATGTAACTGACCTATTGTTGTGCTAATTGTTTTTTCATGTACAGTGGTTCGTTAATATTTCACATGGTTCTAAAATCTTTAGCGAAATTGGTAAGTACAAATTTACATATTATTACATATTATGTACATTATAATTTCCTAGCCAAATACAACCTTTTGAATCTAAAAGAAAAAAAACGACTCCTCTTTAAAAAATGGTGAAACAAAATGATAATTTTAATTATTTATTTTATTTTATAAGGTGATTCATCAAAGATACATATTGGATGACGATACCATAAGGATAGTCCGTTTTTTTGCCTACTTGATGAGTAAGAAAGAAAGTTTTCTGCTTTTCAAGATGTCGCGTTTGATTTTACGTTTCGTAAATTGTTTTATTTGATTATAATCTTTCAAAATGGAATGTCAATTAAACGAAAGCGAGAATTTTCGACATCTCTTTCGGTTTGCGTTTAATCGAGGGAATAAAGCTGCCAAAGCTAATAGCGATATTTGTGCAGTGTACGGTGAGGACGCTGTGAATGAAAGGATAGCTTGTTGATGGTTTTTGATTTTCAAAGGCGGTAATTTCGACCTAAGTGGAGCGTTCCGGACGACCATTGGACTTCGATGAGTCCATTGTAAAATTGGATGAGCAGATGAATTAGAGTCACAACACTATATGATACATGTTAAATGGCGGACTTATTGCTACTAGCAATTTCTTACAGCCTGACCAAAAACAAATAAAAATACAAAAATAATACAAATTTTAAAAGATAAAAAAAAACAATTAATAAAAAAGTTACAGAAACACAAACATTTAAACATTATATAAGATTATGGTGTCTGTTGCTTACATTAATTACATTTAATACATTTTTATTCATTCAATTGCATCTTCCAAATATCGGCCTCTTTGTATAAACGATTGTTTCGCCAATGGAATTTTCAAATTATTTTTATTCCGGTTGATAACACCCGCCACTTTCATAAGAAAGTGGTTTTTTCCTGTGCACTAAAATATTCAGGTCTTGATTTACCAACAAGACAAAGTTCCATTATAGTTAATAAATTTTGTCTAATAAAACATTACCACCATTTTAAATCTTTTTACCGATTTGAATTCAATTGAAATTGATAGATTTTCAAATAACACGTCCGATTTTTGAAACAACCTGTATGTAGGGGAACCATTTTCGCATGCCTCTCTTGCCAAATTATTAACTTTTTCATTGCCTTTAATACCTGCATGGCCTGAAATCCATGCAAAATTAATTATAACTTACCATTTATCATCACGTAACAAATGATCGAAATACGTTACATTTATAGAAACCAATACGGTGCCCTATGCACCTCTGGGTGTAAAGAGGGGAATAATGATATTGATGTACACGCATTTAGTTGAGTAGTCTGACAAATGAGATTTTAATAAGTTCTTATTTTTTTTAAATGGTATTTAAACTCGCTACCCGCTTCATTATATTAAGTGCATCTGTCAATATAAAAATTGCTCAGAGTCACTTCTGTTATTACGACTAAATTGCGAACAAGTATTATGACAATTGTGTCAATAGATGTGGGTTGTACACTGTACAGTCTCATAGATAAATCAATAAAATATTGTTACCCACATACTTTAGAAGCTACGGAGATAATATTACAGTGGTGGACGCGTACTATGTTTTGTTATTACTAATATTTTATTAATTTAGTTCAATGATTCAAATCTAAATGAATTTTTATTTTATTTAATATGCCTTGCATCAAAGCTAGTTACCAGGGCCCCGATTGCAATGGAAAGATAACAGAATTGTCTACAGTTGTCTATGCACGTTGTTTCAGGGCCTTTCAGGAACATTCCTCATAGCAAACTTGAAAAAATATTAGTATTTTTTTTCCAAAAACTCATTTTTCAAATGATTTTTTATTTTAATTTTATAATTTGAAAATGAAGTAACTCTTTGATTTCTTGGTCTAGCATCCTTCCCACAAACCCTTACCTCTAGCCTACAAAAAAATGAGAAAAACAACGTATCTGACCAACGAAGCGATTCCGAGAAATTCAGGATTTACTCCGTTTTCAAATTATATTTTTTAAAAAAACATTAAAAAACGAGTCTCAAAAAAGAGGAAAATTCCTCTGAAATTTTGCGGTCTGACCCTGAAACACCGCGTTCAGTAAAAGCGGATTTCGTTTATTAAAAATTACGTATTCATATTATTATTCGTTTAAAACATCTTTAACTTCAGATTGTCGACGAAGTTACTTCAATTTTCCATACAAATATACTCATTTTCATACGGGAAATTCGATTTCATTTTATAGACAAGTATTATGACAATCGTGTTAACTTCCCATTGTACTCGAGGCCCGGAGGCTAAAATATGAAGGCTGAACGCAAGTTGTTGAAAGTCCTGCTTTTTTTCTAAAGTTCGGTCTTTAGTCGAACAGCTTTCAAAAAATTTGTTTTTCCGGAAATTTTGGTTACAAATTCTTCATAATATGTTATTCCTTAGAAAGTGTTTTGAGTACATATTACTGCTACTACTGTATTAATAATAAAATAAAACAAAATAGAAAAATTCTACGACAAGAATGATAATTAAGCTCATCCATCCTTAGATAATTTCTCCTATTTGTAGGTTTTAAAGTCATAGAAATGTTGAATGAAGCACATACATAATTAATTAGTATTATTACATACATCTATTTCATTTTACTCTTTGACAGATGCTTCCCCGAATGCTGTGTAAAAAAAACGTGGGATTGATTATGCATAAGTTAAATCGAAAAACGATGTCTCGCATTCCCGTTTTCCCTACCCCAAAACTAAACCGATTTTGTTTTTTTTAAAAGAAAGAGTCTGAAAAATAAATTTTCTGTGTTGGCATATTTTGGGAAATTAAATTAAACTACTATTAAACAACGCTGCCCTAATAGAATGTCACGTAAATAACACGCCTTTTAATAAATAATATTTATCAACATTTTTACTTCTATAATATTTTAATGTTGCTCTTCTTTCTCCTTGTACGTCATATAATGAACAGTGAACAGGTACGTTTTAACATAAGCTTGCTACATCAAAAAGTAGGTTAACCAGGATTAGTTTGTCTAAAGTGGAAACATATTGTGATTCTTACGTCTTGAAATTCGTTTTTGAGTTTCTCCGGTTATTTTTCTTGTTTGGAATCTCGAGCATTCTTTTCAGTAAGTTTCGCCAATTTGAATTTGATGGTAAGGAATTTGAATTTACAATATTGTAATGAAACTAACTGGTCCAAGAAGAAGTTTAAAAATTGAAAAATTGTTTTTAGGCGTTGCCTAGTATGTGAAATAATTCAGTCAGATGATTCTCTTCGCAACAATAAAGGTTTCAGCTCTTTAACTTCACTAAAATCAACAAATGGAAGAATTGAAGAAATATGGATGTTCAAACATAGGCAAAATGGTGAATGTTACACAGTGTGTAAAGTGGCCACTTAAACCAGCCAATGACAGATCATAAGCCCTGTAGATGCCTTGACTTACATATTCCCTTATTTAAGGTATTCTCCATTCCTGTTGTAATTTGTTAGTTTTATAATAGTTTTAGCAGTTATAGTAGTTTTTAAATAATAGTTTATACCGTCAAACGTTAACCGTTCCGTTTGATTTTTTTACAACACTGTCGTTGGTTGATTCGGAAGAACTTGTCACGTAGTTCAAAGCAGTTTATTTTCATTCAAATATTTGTTATCAATTTTTCATACATTTTTGAGATACTTCGCGGTACAATTAAATGCTTTAATTTTTATCGCGTATGAGAAAACATATTATCTATCCAATTTCCCGTAGCACAGAATTACCTCTCGTTCTTTTGGATTAATCCACCTGAATGCATTGCAAATGGTTGTTCCTTCAGTGCCTAATTTTATGATTCATTTGACGAAGTCGTTTCGAAAATGTTAACATTGAGAATTTCCAACAATAACCAGGAACAACATCATCATCAAGATACGTTATTGACACCGCGAATAGCATAATAATTCAATAACATTGGCGTCCCATTGTAAAGAATATTTTCAGTAAATAAATCGCACTAAAAATTTAAAAAAATAAATGCATTTAAATAATCACAGAATTGTTAAAATTAAAACAAATTTGTTTTTAAAAAAATCTTATAAGAGAATATTCATTGCATCTTATTGCGTCATAAAATTCAATATTCTTATTTTATTTACGTTGTTCATAATTTATTAAATAAAAATTTACTGTAACATATAAACATTAAAAAGACAAATAGGCGCTAGGGTTTTCACGGTCACTGTTATACATTTATAACCAGGGTCTCGATTACAATGAAAAGTTAACAGAGTTACCTTTTTTTAATTTCGTATTTTATTCTATAAATTTTTTTGTACATAATGTAAATGTACGTTGACGGGCTTATTTCCAAACGGCAATTTCTTCCAACCAACAATTTCTTACAAAACATATTTGAAAGAAAAGCTAAAGATATACAACATATAAATAACTGTATTTGTTTGTTAACTAAATTAAATCAATAATATTACTCAATTGGGAAAAGGAATAAAGAGAAAAGGAGGAGAGATTAAGGAAGAGAACGGAGGTGTTTTTTCAGACTTGATTTGAACATACACTGTACTAACATCTTTGGTAGTGGAGGGGAGATGATTCACAGTCGAGTCGCATGGACACTGTATGAGTTAGAGAAGAAAGACGAATTGTGGATGGGTATTAAGAGAGCGCTTTGAAAATTAGAGCAAAAAGGTAAACCATGAACTAATAAGCGTTGAAATTTTTCGCGGAGGTATTTAGACGCGTTAGGACGTTAAGTACACTGAACAGAAGTACGAAGGAGTGATAGTCTCTCCGCTGTCTAATTTTAAATATCTTTAATTGTCTATAAATTAATATCAAACTTACTTTATGGACAATTCAAAATAATTGTGTAAACTTTCGACTGTAATCAAGGCTCAGGGCCCGCATTGCAAGGGAAAGTTATTTTCAATGGTCTATCAAGCAAAAACTAAATGTTCTTTGTGTAAAATTAAATATTTATATAAAATATAATTTAAAATATGTTCGATTGCAGGTTTTCGACGATGATACTTCAAATTTTCATGCACACATTTTCGTACAGAAAATTTGGTTTTCTTTAAAAACAATTGAAGATAACTCTCAGGTCCCTGGGCCCTGATTACAATGGGAGAGATTACAAAGAGAGTTATCTTTGGCTGTCCATAAAGTAAAATTAAAATTTATGTACGAAAATATGTATATTTGTATGAAAATTCAAAGTATCTTCGTCGGTAACCTGCAATTGAATACGTTCAGAAAAAAAAACATGCGTATTCTATTTTTCATACAGAAAACTTTATTCTTATTTATTGATACAATTAAAAATAACTGTTAACTGCCCATTATAATACGGGCCCTGGTAATCTCATTTCATATAAAAAAATAAATACAACCTTCGGTCAAAAAAGATTGGACTACTACTCGGTTAAAGTGTACAATCTACTTCCATTACCCATAAGGACAATTAGTAAGTACTCACAGTATAACATTGCTATTAAGAAATGGATAGTGGAGGTGGGTTGCACATGGATCGATGAGTGGATCAAGCCAAATAGGTAAAATTTGTGTACTGTTTATGAAATTTGTTCGATTGGTCTATGTAAATTGGTTATGTTTTTTATGATTATTTTAGTTTATATTGTTTATTATGTTTATGATAATTAAGTTAATTGCATTAATTACGTTTTTTTTTGTTTTTGTTATTATTATGTTCACTTTGTTAAATAGCTAATTTAAGGCATGTTTCACAAGAAGAATGCAAACAATGCAAAAGTATAAATAAAAAATATATATATATACACGCTACTGAACATTATTGTTATTATATTAATAATTTTGATATGGTTTGTGCACATACTACTTGGTAATGAAAAAAACATTGAAGGAAATTTGAGGACACTTTACAATTTAATGTTGTTAAAGGTCATACTGGATGCACGAAGAATTTAGTCTTACATAATTTTATCAATATTTTTTTATGTTAAAAAAAATGCTCGTCTTCTAATTATAATTTATTTATGCAACTTGCTTACAATATTTTTTTTTCCATAGTAATAATCTATGTATTTACACGTCAAGCGTTATGTGTTAATTTATATTTAAGTATCTAAATGACTATAACTGTGCACAAGTTAAATTCAGTCAAATTAATATTAGCATTCGTGTGAAAATGCCTTGATACGGCGAAAAAAATAGCCATTTAAAAAATTTTAAAATACGTACGGTCAAATATTGTAATTTTTAAGACATTTTCTTAATATAGTTAATAACTTGTGAAGAAAATGGGAAAAACATCAGGAAAAACATCATGTTTGTAATCAGGGTTCGAACTTAGAACCTCTGGATTTTTGAGTTCGCTACACTATCACAGGACTACAACCCGTTCAATATCAAATAACCTTAAAGCTCGTAGAATATCATTCCATAGTCATAACGCTTCATAATTATTTCCTTACCATCTAATTTTTACATATAATTTTATTAGGTACTTGAAAGAAAGAAAATTAATGAATTACTTATTTAATTAATTTTACAATACGCCCAAGGGGTATTTACGAAAATTATACAGGTAAGTACAAACACAGTAAGTAATAATTTTAAAAATAAACAACACTTTTTTTGTATACTCGTACATGTAGAAAAATAAGCATGCTGCAATGCAAAATAAAAAATGAAAAAGAAAAAATAATGGATGTAGGAAAAATGTTAGAATTAAAAAGCAAATTGTAAATAACAAAAAAATGGTATTAACAAGTAAATGTTAAAAACAAACAATAAAAGTTAGTTTACAGTAAGTATATATAAGATTATAATATTATATATGGCACACAAAAATATTTGTACGTTAATTTCAGAAAGAGATAAGATAATTATAATACACATCAAAAGCAGAGAAAAAATTGCATGAAAAAGAAAGTTTTATTACAACTTTAATTATTAGTTTTAAACAATACATAAAAAAAGAATAATTGTTGTATTTAAAATGTCTATAATTTGATGGCTAAAGAATGTAAACGCGGAATCGGAGAGTTTCGTGCAAAGTTAGTACCTACGTATTTAGTACCAAACAACTCCGTACTTCTAGTGACTCGATTCGGTATTTTGAAGTTAATAAGATTCAGGAGTTCACAACAATCGAGCTCCGAATTTAAAATTTAAAATAAAAAAGAAGGTCATTTATTTTTCTACGATCTTGAATGTCAGTTTTTCAGTTTAGAAGTAGTCGAGGAATTCTTACATCCGGTTAAATACTCAAAGTAATTTATGATATAATTCAAACAGTTGGGTGAAGAGCTATAATTCAAATTTATTTTTAGCAATTTTGCTGTCTTGTACAAGACAACAATGGCGGTATATCACACGAGCATGTGATGCACTTGTCTCCAGTCACTTTGTCTCCAACGTTGAGAAGTTGTTTTCCATAATAGCATTTCATGTCTGGAGCAGGTTTAGTAGCATATGCACCAACTGGCTTTTTGACAATCTTGTCGATGGGCGCCGCTAAAAATATAAAAAATATATGATATGTTTTTATTTTTTCTACCGCACAGTTTCAAAGCTATACAAGCTTCTTAATCGAGGTATACTTTAGTAATTAAATCAGTATTATGCTGTGTGTGGAATTAATAAATGAAGTCTTTTTGTCTTGTAAGGATGGTAATGTCAGATGGATACGCTCAAAACTAGATAGGAGTGGACTAAAGAAAATATTGTTTATTTGGTTATTTTTTTTTCTTACTATACGCTATATCGCTTTTTTAATTTCTAAGATTTTCAAGTTCTCTAATTTTTCCATACATATCATAATACTCATAAAATAAATTATGATAGAATTAACTTGTTAATTATACCTTGATTGTAAGTAAGAAAGCTTGTATAGCTTTGAAACCGGTCGGTAGAAAAAAAAATGTGGTTAAAAACAAAGTTGTTTTTATTATAATGAATAACCCTGGACAAAAGAGTATGGTTTACTAATAAACCCGTCTAAAACACAAATTATGTTTGCAGGTAGTCAAAGATTGCTTAGTAAGCTAGACATACCTTCACTTAATCCTCTTATTGTCAATGGTACCAATATTCAGTACAGGAAATCCGTAAAAAATCTAGGAGTACTAATGGATGAACATCTCTGCTGGCGAGCTCATACTAATGAATTAAGCCGCAAAATATTTTTCAGTCTACACTCACTTAGAAGGTTGCAAAAATTCTTACCCATTAGTACTAAACGCACTCTTGTACAAGCATTACTACTACCCATTCTAGATTACGCTGATGTTTCCATGACTGATTTAAGATGTGAGCAACTCGATAAACTTGAACGACTTCAGAATACATGCATAAGGTACATTTTTGGTCTTAGGAAATGTGACCACATTTCTGATTATCGTAGGCAACTGAAATGGCTCAAAATTAGACAGCGGAGAGACTATCACTCCCTCTCACTTCTGTTCAATGTACTTCATAGTCCTAACGCTCCTATATACCTGTGTGAAAAATTTCAACGCTTATCAGTTCATGGTTTACCTCTTCGTTCTCATTCTCAAGGCACTCTCTTAATACCCATACACAATTCCTCTTTCTTCTCTAACTCATATAGTGTCCATGCGGCTCGACTGTGGAATCATCTCCCATCCACCATCAAAGATGTTACTACATTATCTCTGTTTAAATCAAGTCTGAAGAAACATCTCCTTTCTCTTCCTTAATCTCTCCTTCTTTCCTTTTTCCTCTTTCCGCTTTTTTCCTTTTCCCCATTGAGTAATAGTTTTGATTTAAGGTAATTTATAAACAAATACGTTTATTTCTATTTTTAACTTTTTAATCTTTTTTTTTTATTGAATATGTTCTGTAACTTGAATTATAAAAACAAAACTTTTATTTTATTGGTTGGTTGGAAGAAATTGCCATTTGGCCCGCCAATGTACAAATAACATTATGTACAAAAAGTTAAATAAATAAATAAATAAATAACCCTAAAGTTAGTTCTTCAAATACAAAATTTATTATGATTAATTTGTATTTATAAAAATGAAACACTAACATAATAGACAAAACAAATGGTAAGGAGAGAAAACATAATGATTTGTCGTATAAAAAATAAAATCAATAAATAAATACTGCTAATCAATAATGTTCTCTTTCAATCTCAACATTGGTGGCCAATTCGTGAACAGGGGTGAGTGGATCCACCTTGCAGTAAATTAAGATTATAATATGAACTCGAGTTCATAATCGACGCTAGGGAAGGAGTGTTGCCTTTTTAACCCTTAATATTGTAATTTGGGAAAAATGCCCTCAAAGACTTTAACGTTTAAAAATAGCCAGGCCGCTTTTATACAAAAAACTGTGATGATCACCTTTTGAAAATTCCATGATTCCATGATGAACGTCATGAAAATTAATGTCATCTCATACATTCAGAGTTTTTATGAGGTTTCATTCAATATTAGATATCGCTGTTTTCTGCAAAATGCATATTGTAGGTTGTGTAGGCAGCCAGACTTTAAAATATCACCAAAATAATTTTTAAAGTTGTTAGTACAAATTAATTAAGTGATTCCTCATAATGAAGTACCTCAATATAAACAAAAAATAAAATGATTAATACATAATGATATAACACACATCATAAGTTTTAAAAAGGCAGACTGTTTTGACAATGAAAGCAGCAGAGTAGAATTTAATTGAAATCGCGGTATATGAAGTATGAGCAAAACCCATGAGAAGGCTCGCGGTCTTTAAAACGGTTTTCGAGTATGTGGAGGCAGTGCTTTCACTGTAATCGAGTGTCGGAATGTTTACAGTGACAGTGCTGCAGAGCAGCGTTTATTTAATAATTTAAAATACTCATAACAATTTGTTACCCACTAAGTTTACAGACTTTTCGGTGGGACACATTTTTTTATGATAGGTTTATTTTACATTATTTCATTTATATTATATCAATTTATTTATTACCAGGCACTATAAAGATCTTTCATGTTAATAATGGATTGTGGGATCATTGAACAACCTTGGAATAACGCAATTTAATGTTTGCTTTCCGAAGTAATTTGTGATTCGGGGAGCCCTTAGTTTTTAATTTAGTGTTTTGAGTGTGGGAAACTCTTTCTTTATACTCCGGATTAACAAAGTGATGTACAATCAATTTGTAGTCACAAAGTTGTTTTACCGGCAGGACATTACATAATTTAAAAATATACACTTTGCCCATATGTTTCGCCTCACGGATTATGCTCACCTGAATATCATAAATTTTACCCTTTTTTTTAAATTTGATAATGATATGAAAACGAGTTGTTTTAGGAAAAGCAAAAAATACTCACGACATTTCCATTCGGTAGGACAACATTTGTCACTTCCGTCCAGGTACACCGGGGCGCATTTGTCGTGTAATTCTCCCTCGTTTGCCAACCCAATACCACACTCCACTTCCCTACACCAGGGGGCCTTGATAGTCCCGTCATACTCCTTGCTGCAGATGCACTTCTGGCATTTCTGTTCAGGGTAGAACAACTGACCTTCCTTATATACGGTGGAGTTCCATGTACAGGTTGGCAAGGCGTCAATTTCCCTTTGACCTGAGGAAACACAATGTATAGCCAGGTCAAATAATTCAGAATTAACATTTTTTTTAGAATGGTATCAGTGTTTTTCGTTTCTTTATCTTTAATATCAATTAATTTATATATTTTTTCATAAATGGTACATGTTTTTTTATTTTATTTATTTTATTTATTTGGATAACCAACAGCTATAATTATCACATATTTATATAACAAAACAAATAACAAATAAGCCAATTACAGGTTTTCACAAGTAGCATCACAGTAAGTTAAAAAAGATTCTCGAACATAAAATGAATAGTAATTAAATGTAAATTTAAAAGAAAAGAAAAAAATACTACGAGTTATTTCGAAAGCAAACGCCGCACGTTATTAAGATTATTTTCAAATAAATCTATGTTAAATGATTTATTAATTACATTAAAATTATTAAAAGTTCGCCATAAATATGAATTTTGCCTATAATTAGATGAAACAAGAGGTATGTGAAGAAGAGGGTTATTTCTTAAAACTTTGGAAGGAACATTGATAGAAAGTTTGCAAAGTAGTTCAGGACAGTCAATTGAACCAGAGGCAATTTTAAGTAAATAAATTATGTCCGCTATTTCGCGACGTTTTTGCAGAGGCAGTAGGTGATGTTTTTTACATATATGAATATACTGGTCAGATTTAAACTCAAGTTTCAACCGGAAATACATGAACTTTACGAATTTTTTTTGAATATTTTCAATGCGTGATATCTGCACATTGTACATAGGATTCCATATTTGTGATGCATATTCTAAGTTGCTTCGCACTAATGTACAGTAAAGGATTTTAAGTGTCTTTGCCATAGTGAACGACGTAGAGCTACGCATAACAAAGCCAAGCGCACGCGATGACTTTTTTATGATGCTGTCAACATGGGTGTCAAAAAGTAATTTACTATCATGGAAGACACCTAGATCCTTTACACATAATGAGCGTTGGAGGTTTTGACCCTTAAGCACATAGTTAGTACGTAAACAATTTACTTTGCGACTAAATGTAATAACTGAACACTTAGAAGGATTAAGGTCCAAGCAGTTGGAGTTGCAGTAATCCTCTAGACGGTCGAGATCTGACTGCAGATCAAAGACGTCAGCTGGGGTCTTGATTGTTGCAAAAATTTTCATGTCGTCAGCAAAACAAAGCAAGCGCGAAGAGGTAAAGCATTTATCAATGTCGTTAACAAAAATTATGAAGAGCAAAGGTCCCAGAAGAGACCCTTGAGGCACCCCGCTGGGGACCCGTACCCAACTAGAAATAAAATTATTAACCACTACCGCTTGCGACCTGTTGTCTATATAAGATGAAAACCATCTGAAGAGGTCACCTCTAATACCGATTTTAGTTAATTTTTTTAATAGTAATTTGTGATCGATTCGGTCGAAGCATTTACTGTAATCGGTGTAAATAACGTCTACCTGATGACCACCGTCCATTGAATCAGTAAGGTAATCATTAAGTAAGATTAAATTTGACACAGTAGATCTCCCTTTTAGAAAACCATGTTGAGATGGACTCAGTGAGTTTTTAATGGCGGAATATAGTTGGTTATAGATTATCCTTTCAAATACTTTAGACACTATACACAGTTTAGAAATTGGTCTATAATTGGCAATGTCGGTTTTAGGCCCTTTCTTGTGGACTGGTGTTATAAAAGCGGATTTCCAAATATGTGGGATTGTGCATTCTTTGAGAGATCTTTTGAATAGCAAAGTGATCGGTACACATATAGTACTAGCAGAATTTATGAGAAAACATGCGGGAAGGTGATCAGGTCCAGCTGATTTTGAAGTATCTAGCTTTAAGAGTAGATTTTTTACATAGTCTGTGGTAATCACTATGGAATTAATATCTGAGGTATACACATGAGACGAGGTAGATGAGGGATTAGTGGAATTTCTCGATTGGATACTAGCTGGATTTAGAAAAGTGGAGTGAAAATATTCAGAAAATGCGTTGCAAATTTCAATACCAGTGTTTACTCGCATATTACCTAATACAAGACTATTAGGAATACAGTTAGATTTGGATTTGGACTTCACATACGACCAGAAATTTTTAGGTGAGTCCTCGATGGACTTTTCCACGAAGGCAATGTAAGAATCGTGACAATCCTTTTCAAGATGTTTGATTCTATCACGTAATAATTTAAAAGTTATTAGATTGGAGTGATTGCCGTAAGTCTTATATTTTCTTAAGTATTTATCCTTTTCTTTAATTGCTTTTACTAGCGCGGGGGAGTACCATATAGGATATGAACTGTTCAAAGTCTTAACAGCGGGTACAAATTTATCTCTCAGATTTGTAAAAGTATTGTAAAAAAAGTTTACGGATTCGTCAAATGATCTAATTGAGAATTCAGTATGCCAGTCGATGTTAGAGATTGTACTATTTATTGAATCAAAGTTTGCTTTATTAAACAGATATTTAGTTAGCGGTGCAGGCTTCAGGTAAGTAAGTTCAATAAATTGAGCATTAATGAAGAGAGCATTATGATGCGGGTCAATAGGTACCAATGGGTCCATACATTCACTAACATTAACAATGTCATTAGAAATTACCAAATCTAGGATCCGTCCGTGCTTATTAAAAATTCCATTAAATTGCGACAAGTTATGTGTATTCAATTCATCGATAAGTAGGTACTCATCGTGACTTTGAGCATTAGAAGGCAAGTATGAAACATTATCAGTTGAAAGCCACTTAATACCGCTCAAGTTGAAATCGCCTATTATCAAATATTTGTCAAGCGGGTTATTAGAAATTGTCATATTTAACTTAGAGAAAAAATTTATCAATTGGTCGGAAAAGGAATTGCCTGATTTTTGTTTACATAGGTATAGAACACATAAGTGTAGTTTGGTGCGCGTGCGGGTACCTGCGAGATTAAGAGATAGCGTTAGCCACAGATCTTCAGCGCTGGAGTTGAATGTCGGCTGGGCAATAGCTGATATTTCTTTACGTACCGCTAAGAGAACACCGCCGCCCCGCGACTGTCCCGTTGCCGTGTAATCCCGATCGCGACGCCAAACCATATAGCGGCTGTCAAATAGTTCACTATCGGAAATGTTGTCGTTTATCCACGTTTCGGATAGAGCTATAATATCGTAACTAGATATGCTTAAATTACGTTGGAATATAGTAGTCTTAGAACGTAATCCCCTTACATTCTGGTACAGTATATTTAAGTTGGTGTTAGCCATAAGAAAGATCGTAAATATTAATTAACATAATTATGAAACAAATTAAAATAGAAACATGCGAGTATTGATTCCGAAGATTACCGGTAGGTAGTTTAAGCAGAAAAAAATAAATGTAATGTGTTAGAGCGGGCGAGCGGATATAGTTTGCAATAAATGTGCGAATAAAAGAGACATAAAGATGTAGATACTTGCGTTGTAGATAAATAAAGTTAAATTGTAAGTAAACATATGAGTATATAATAATATAATAAAGCGAGCGTTTGCTTTCGAAAACAGGGGTTACAAACACATTCAAAACAATCATTGACAGTAATGCGAGTACACAAAAAATACATAAGGAAAGTGCGAGCGATATAAATAATAATAAACATATTAAACGAACTTGTTTAAATCGGTCTCAGTGTTTATAATGTGGACACTCGAAGTATCATTCAATCTTGCATGAATTTTCCCATATTTTACCCAAATATACTTATATCCCTTTTCATCCTTCAACTTGGATTTGGTCATCGTAAGGAGTTTCTTGGTCAACGGAGTAAGATGGTCGTTTATATATATTCGATTGGTCGAATGGAAGCCTAAATCGTTAGCTGATAAGTTTTTCATAGCGCGAGCGGCTGATGTGAAATCTTCCTTTAAATATCGATTAATAAAACTCACTATTATTGACTTCTCTTTAGAGTTATGAACCGGTACCCGTGATATATAATTTATTTGGGATTTAGGAAAAGTGTAGTCCACCTTTCGACTGATGCTGTCTAATAATGTGAATAGATTTTCGTCCTTTTTCTGTGGTACACCCTTTATTTCAATGTTGCTTAGTCTAGACCATTGATCTTTGACAGCCATCTCTGACTTAAGTCGATTCACGTCGTCTTGGACGCTCTTGACTGCTACCTTGATTTCATCTATCTCTAGATATTTTTTTTCGATAGCTGTGATTCTTGTTGTGCAGTCAGTTAGTTTATTGCTGTTAAATTCGCAGGATGCTCTAAGATCCGCTAACTCACTTTTAATAAATTTTACATCTTCTATCAGAGTGGAGAGACCTGCCAGTTGACTTTTAGTATCAAGGATTTCACTTAAAATCATATCAAGTGATACCAATCTGGCTGGGGATTCAGCTAACGTGGATTTTTCGTAGAGCCTCTGGCTCGCAAACTCTTGGTTTGCAATCCCTGGTTTCACCGCGTTATCAGCCGTGTCTTGAGAAATCTGAATGCATAGAGTGCATTTCAGCGCCCGGCGTCTGTCAGCAGTGAGGCGTTTCGATGGTCCCTCAGGTAAACCGCCACACTTGTAATGGAGTGACCCTTTACACTCGCAGCACGTAAATGAATTGTTCGCAGTGATTAGCTCAGGGCACACGATGCATTTATTAGACATTTTGTACTCTACCCACAATCAAATTATAATTAGTTTAATAGTTGTTTACCGATTAATTGCACTGAATAAAGATTTATATTTTATACACCGTAACAGGACACGCACTGAATTCAATTTGGTTTAAGTTATGAAGCTCAAAATAACTTATTTAATGTTCTAATATTATATATATCTATTCTAATACAAATCTACTTTTATACATCTAGTAAATGTTATAACTGTAACTCTCCAAAAAAATACTAGCTCTTGTGCTTGGAGAGTGACTTACACTGTTAGAGTTATTTATTTATTAGAATTTATAGAATTTTGAAAATACGAGTACATGAGAAAAAAAAAAATCTTATAGAATATAAAAAAAAAGGAAAATAATAATACATTCATACTAATTAAAATAGAATGCAGTTTTTACACGGGTTCAAAAAATTTATTTAAATTTACTTTGAATTTATTTATTTGTATACATTAGTTTTAATAGTATTTAGTTCATAAGGGAGTTTATTGTAATTTTTGATACCTTTTAAGAAGAAGCTATTTTAATATTATTTTGGTATCTGAGTGAAGTTTATTCATCTCAATTCGTTTATTTTTTTCTTTATGAATTTGTATAATGGAATTTATTTTTTAAATAGTGTCGACTGTATGAAATTTAAATAAGTTTTTATGGAATTTCGGTAAGGAATGTTGAGAGTTTCTTTAAAAGCACTTTAATAATTTATCTTTGCACTATTTTAAGAGGGTTTAATATATTTGCAAATGCACCACCCTATACAAAGATTGTACAATTGAGTAATAGGCTGTTCATTAATTATTGATTTTTAAAATATTCCTTAATCTTATAAATATGTAAATATATTTTTCTAATACGTTTAACTAATTCCCTTATATAGTCTTTCCATTTTAAGTTTTGGTCTATGTATACACCAAGATATTTAATTTTATCTGCTGTTTTTATCAAACAAAAAATACATGTGCGTGTTAGTTTATTTGTTTGTCACAAGAACTCCTCCGAAACGGTTAGTCTTAGCGACGTGAGATTTAAACGCGTCTTTCTAGATGCAATTTCAAGGCTGTTTTAAAGCCAAATTTTTACGGCCTTCATCGATATGAAATACGTTTTTTTTTTTATTATAAGAATGAAATATTTGCGTTTTCATAACTTAGCCAAATATTTTAATTTCGGGGCCATTTTCTTAGTCGTAAATAACCGTGTTCATAAATAGGAAACAAGTTTTGTATGACGGGATTCGAACCTCAGACCTCAGACCTCCGTCCCCGTGAACCCGCGACACTACCTACGGGACCAAAGCCCGTCTCGAATCACGCAAAAAAAATTGAACCAATGCAAACCGAGTTTGAATCGATCCCGAGCTAGAAAATTCGATTAACTCACCACAAACTTGTTTTTCAGGACAACAGTTCGCAAATGTATATTGATCCAGGCAAATTTCTGGGGGATTGGGTAAGACTACGGCACAACTGGTTACTGCGCATACAAATCTTGCTCTGGAAAAAATGAATGTCTTCTCATTTCTTATGTTTTTCATAAAAGATTTTTCCTTTGATAACACCTTCTATTTCTACATAAAAATTTCTCTGCTCATTTTCGATTTTTCCAACATTATTTAACCTTTTGCTCCCCGACGGTGCAGATCGATTAAAATAGCTGGCGCGTTCACAAAACTTACAATGGACAACTTACAACTTACGTCGACAATGGTCGAGTCCTGAAACAGAACAATATTGTATTGTCCACATGTAAATGGCCTTTAAATATCTCAACACGGCTTGCAGTTACAGAGCGTATAGCCGATTGAATTTTTTGTGATATTTTAATTAGTTGCCTGAACCTTTACAGGTATTTGACAGCTGTAATAATATTTCCATCAACCAAATTGAAATCCACCTATTCTAAAAATCAAAGTTGTCTCCTGGAAAAATTTCAGTAGCTACGTAAGGCCTGCAGTCTGTGGAGATGAGTAAAAATTTTGACAGATGATTTTGGAACGATCGTAATGTTGTTTTAGTGCCAAATGAGGGTGTTAATTGTGTTACTATTAACTGACTTAGTTCAATAACTATATTATCAAACTAAGCCGAAAAGTTATGTTTTTATTTACAATATAAGCGTTACGAATTTTAAATTTTTTGTAATTTCGAAATTATTCCACACATGAAGTCACAAGTTCTAGTCGGAGAGGTCTGCAGATTGAGAAGTTGACTTTCCGCCAACCGGATATATACAACACTACTATTGGTTGATACTTAAGAACTTGTGACGTAGTTAATTTTTACATTTTTTTCACACGTTTCCGAGAAACTTTACCGTATAATTAAATGCTCTAATTTTCACCGCGCCCACGAAATATTTTTTAATATTTTTTTTAATTTTTATTTTTTATTTAAATTGAAAACATACTATACATACTTTTATATTATATTCTCAAGAACTTTTTGTAAAAAACTCATTTTGGGACATGTCGGTAACAACATTTATTTACAGAAATTATTATATTTTATATTATAACATTATTCACAAAAACAGAATAGAAATTATGATACACTACAAATTAAAAGGGTGTGAAAAAGCTTCAAAACATTACAAAATAAACATAATACAAGGTATGTAAATGAATTAAAAATGAAATATGCATAAAAAAATCTTGAAAATAAATAATAATAAAATAAAAACAAGTTTAAAAATTACATGTATGTATATATACAAGCTGAATGAGTAGGAGAGTGCAAATGTAAAAAAAATACAAGAATGAAAAAGTTTTTAAAATTAAAAAAAAAAATGTACCCAATACAAGTCAAAAAGTATGAAAAGCGTATTAAAATTACATATACATAATAAAAGCTAAAAAAGTATGAAAAAGCATAAAAATATTTCAAAATATTAAAAATTACATAAATGTACAAGTAAAAACAGTAAAACTTTAATAATTGTATGCTCAAGATGCGCATTCTCTGGATCGACTAATAATTTTTTTGAAGTAATATCCAACTTTCCGTAGCTATGAACATTTTCAATATCAATATAAAAAAATTTGTGATAAAAACAAATATTTAATTTGTAGAAAAAAAAAACTAATTTTATAAAATAACATACCTGGTATCTTCAACTGCTTTATTACAAAAACAATGGACATAACAGTCGGGTAGAGGCAGATTGTCAGGAATAGATTGATTTATTTTGTAGTACTCGCCTCTGAAATCATTATATATAAAGAGAGTTGCGACCAGTTTTATTGCGAAAGTAAAAATTTATGATGACAGTAATAGATATTCAAAATTAGAATTTATCCTTACTTGTAATAGCATTGGGTAGTATTCAAAAGTTTTTTGAAGAGCGGGCAGTCATATCGTTCGATACAATTATTTTTAAAAATAGGTTTACATCCAATTTCAGTGTAATGTCTATAAGGAGGGTCTACTTTTTTCACACATGTCTGGGAAAATCCTGAAATCAAGTAACCAAACAGTAGTGTCAAAAACATTTAAACGTAGTTATGCAGAAAGCAGCCAGTCCACAATTTGGAAAAAAAAAAAGATATTGGTGTTACCGGGTGCAGTAAGGTTAAAAACAACCAGTAGCTCAATCACAAATAACTATCGACGTGCTTAAAAACATGCTAAGCATTTGAGCGATCACAATGAACAATAATGAACATACTTAAGTTATCGCAATCATAAGTCAACGCGTGTGTAATCTCTAAGTCAACGCTCGATAATAGATAATAATTAATAAATAATAAATAATAATTAATAAATAATAAATAATAATTAATAAATAATAAATAATAAATAATAAATAATAAATAATAAATAATAAATAATAAATAATAAATAATAAATAATAAATAATAAATAATAAATAATAAATAATAAATAATAAATAATAAATAATAAATAATAAATAATAAATAATAAATAATAAATAATAAATAATAAATAATAAATAATAAATAATAAATAATAAATAATAAATAATAAATAATAAATAATAAATAATAAATAATAAATAATGAATAATAAATAATAAATAATGAATAATGAATAATAAATAATAAATAATAAATAATAAATAATAAATAATAAATAATAAATAATAAATAATAAATAATAAATAATAAATAATAAATAATAAATAATAAATAATAAATAATAAATAATAAATAATAAATAATAAATAATAAATAATAAATAATAAATAATAAATAATAAATAATAAATAATAAATAATAAATAATAAATAATAAATAATAAATAATAAATAATAAATAATAAATAATAAATAATAAATAATAAATAATAAATAATAAATAATAAATAATAAATAATAAATAATAAATAATAAATAATAAATAATAAATAATAAATAATAAATAATAAATAATAAATAATAAATAATAAATAATAAATAATAAATAATAAATAATAAATAATAAATAATAAATAATAAATAATAAATAATAAATAATAAATAATAAATAATAAATAATAAATAATAAATAATAAATAATAAATAATAAATAATAAATAAAAAATAATAAATAATAAATAATAAATAAATAAATAAAATAGCAGTTTTGGACTATTTTCCATATTAACACAGGTGAAATTCAAATATGTGATTGCGCAGCAGGATTATACATCGCGAAACGTAAATATTTTGATATTTCATATTAGGTGTTCACGGATGTTCCATTGTGATCTCGAATACGATAAACAACCATGATGAGAAATTGTTATCACGTTGCTTATTAGCACGTCGATAGTTATTTGTGATCGAGCTACAGGCCGCTTTAATACAAAAAAAACTGTAATAGTCACCATCTGAAAATACTGTCGATCACAAAAACGGCATTCCTCAATTTGCAGAAAACACCCACAGCACTAGATAAATCTTACGGTACTTTGAAATCATTAAAATTGGTTGAATACATAATTAAATTCTTGTTTGTAATATTAAAAAAACTAAAGTAATTATTGTTTATCATTTGTCAAAGTCAAAAACATTCCAACTGTTGTGTAGATTTGATCATTCACTCTTTTCACAAAGTTGGTGTTATCTCAGTTTCACTTTTCTATGGCTGCTTTCTGCATAACTACGTTCATTTAAATTCTCACTCTACCCCAAATTGATTCCTATTATCTAATAGTGAAAAAAAAAATAGTGAGTTATTTACAACTCGTTGAAAATGGCCCTCAAAATTAAATATTTGGGTAAATAAATTTTAAAAAATTCTTCCTAAAAGTTAAAAAAAAGTAACTAAATATTCCATATAAAAAATCAACACTCGATTAAAAAAAAATAGTATTTGTGTTAAAATAATTTGAGAATGTCAAAATGTTTGTTGGCAAAATACTTGGGTTTCAAACCGAATGGTCTAAGAAGAGGTTTAAAAATTAGAAAATTGTTTTCAGGCGTTGCTTAGTATGTGAAATAATTCATTTAGATGAATCTCTTCACAACGATAAGGGTTTTACCACTTAAACTTAACTATAATAGGCGGCCTCCGTGGTGTATTGGTCAAGACGCTTGACTCACGCTCGGAAGGTTCCGGGTTCGATTCCCGGTGAGAACACAAAAATTAAAAATGTGATTTTTCTCAAGCCTGGGTGTTCTGTGATGTAATTCACCACTGTAATTGGGCCTCCTGGCCTGTTGTGGTGCAAAAATAAAAATAAAATAAAAATAATCAATAGATGGAAGAATTGAAGAAATATGAATGTTCAAAAATTGGCAAAATGGCGACTTAAACCAGCTAATGACAGGCCATAAGTCCAGTAAATGCCCAGACTTCCATATTTCCTTCTCTAAAATGTACTCCATCTATGTTGTAATGCGGTATTTGACTTTACTATTATTTAAAATCCAAGTTCATGGCCACAATATGGCATTGATTTTTTTATACGGAACAAAAAGTAATTAGTATTTAAATTAAAGTATTCCTTACCTAAATCTACTTTGATGAGGAGTAGTAAAATTAAATACAATAAGCAAATAGCCATTGTAATTTTTAAATCCTTTTAAATATTGTCAATTTACTCGTAGTATGTTGCCGAAGCTACTTTTAAAAGAGAACTGACTCGTTTTTGTTCACAGACACACTTGTATGAGTTTTTATTTATTAAAACTAATAAACACTGTTGATCAAACAATATACAGGATGTCCAGGGGCAAAATTCGTAAGATGTCAGATTTTTATTTGACATGGATTGATCGACGGAAGAGACGTGTGCGCTCGATATTGAGGCGTACACAAGCAATTTTTCGCTTACTGCGGCTAGGCGTAAGTTCTGTAATCGTCACAATATTTGCAGAATAAGTGAACTGCCAACATCAAATTGATTTTAAAATTGAATACCCAGATTTGGAGCTTTAAAACAGCTGTCAATAGACGTCGCCTAGGTCCAGCTCCATCTGTTTAAACCGATATAAACATCCAGCGTGTGAATGATTCAATGTTGGAAAATACCCAAGGTGCTCTTCGGTTTAAGGAATTGAAAATAATTATGAAAATACTAAATTTTCATCAATATAAAACCAAAATAGTAGAAAAAGTTAACCATAAAGACTGGTCAACAAGTTTTACTAAAGCTGAAAGTTATGTGAATCCAATTTTATTTATTTAACTAGGTAAACAAACAGTATGTTCACAAAGATTGTCTATTTCTTTGTATATTAGTGTAGTACACTCATGCACACACCAAAAAAAATGTTTACACTTAATACAATATATTCAATTATGTTAAATATAACAAATATTAAAGAAACGAAATTAAAAAATATGTATTAAATAATAAAGTTAAATATCTGCTTCTCTCAAAACTTCTATGATTTTTTACCTATATTTACATACATTGTCACAAAAAATATCAGCCTCCGTAAATCTATTGTTATATGGGTCGCATATTCTAGGCATTGTGGATTATTTCAAATAGTTTGTTGACGCGTTTCTGTGTAAAACAGAAGATTTTGTCTGGATTAGATTTTGAAGGTGATGTGAACAAGTAAAATTTCCGTTACTGGAATCCTAGAAAAATACATGAACAGCCATTACGCATAGCCAGAAGGTAATTGTTTGGTGGGGTATTTTAGGTAGAGAAATCATTGGCCTATGTTTTTTAGAAAATTATCGTGGCTGAAAGTAAATTCTTGGAGAATTATGAGGTTATCAACAGTTTTTTTTTAAAGAATAACTTTGCAACAGTCCTTTCTTTAACAGAAGCACATGCTTTCAACAAAATGAATGCTGTAAGAGATTTATTTCTAAGACAAGTGATATATCTCTGTTTGGTGACATCTTCTGACCAACACGATTGCCCAATCCAAGTCCATGTGACTTTTTTTTGTGACGATACTTTAAGAGCATTTTTTACCAAAACCGAATTTCTACCACCAGGGCTGGTATTCCGAACACTTTAACAGCGCGCTATAACGCGTATTTAGTATGTAAAAACGCGCTATAACGCGCTATGATTGTGTTCGGAATACCAGCCCAGGTCACGAGGATTTCGAGCAATCTCTGCTAACACTTTTTTTTAATTGATTGATCGGGTTGTGGTCCCGTGGCTAGTGTCTCGGACTCACGTCTCGAAGGTCCGTGGTTTGAATCCACTCTACCCCAACTTGATTCTATTTTCTAATAGTGAGTTATTTACAACTCATTGAAAATGGCCCAAAAATTAAATATTCTAGAACTCCAATATTTGTTTTTTATTTTAAAAAAATGCGCGAAAGATTGGAATAGTGCTTGTATCTAAAAGGTCGGCATTTAGATAACTTTGTCATAAATAAAATGAAGTCGGCATGTACTTAAAATAAAAAATAATAATAACAACTTGCCTGTTTATTTTGCCATATTTTTTGAAGTTTGAAATCTGCCACTGGACACCCTGTAGGTATAACTGCAAATTATTTGATGAAATTGTTTATATTTTTCCGTTTCTCTATAGTGTATACTCGAATTTATTAATAATTAATGCCTTCATTTAAAATAATAATTCTTATCATCTTCATTTCGCAAGATTTTAGACAAAACTTGCAAACCTACATACTCGTATCTTTTTTTTTTCCTTGGTAAGGCTGTAGGTCCTTCTGTCCTGGATGACGTCCCCTCCGTTTTCTCTTTGTACTACCTACGAATTCTTTGGTATTCCTCGGATTCTTGAGTTCTTGTTCGAGGAAAATCCAAGGAGATCCCTGGTTCACATTGTGATCGGATGCTCTGCGTCCAACGTGGCCATACCAAACATAAATACTGGTGTATTTATACAAATGTTTTTGTTAAATATACTTTAGAATACTCAAATAAATTAAACTAATCCCAATTTCAAATATCGATAAATAAATCATATGTTTTAGTTGAAGACCGCGAACTCTAAATTTATCAAATTTTTATGAATCGTTACATGTTTTTTATTGACTTCATTCGCGCAATCAATGTATATAATTTAACCATTTATTTTATGTATTTATTAATATAATGCTCAAAATGTTTTTACATATATAGAGGTTATAAACAATTAAACATTAAATGTCAAAAACTCAATTATTATTTTAAAAATTTAAGACTAACTGTTTTTAAAATTTGTTAAAGTTGTAGCAAATACATAAATTTTTTGGTCATCTGTGTGTTCGTTTGTTCCAGAGAGAGTGAATTCTCGAGAACAGAAAATTAATATGCAAATTTGACCTTGTGATACTAATGTATCTAAAATAAATATTTTGAAAAAAAACTGAAAATTTAGATTTTTTTGAAAAACGTATTATGTAGAGAATTAAAAATATATCAATCTACCGATATAATTGATACACATATTATTTATATTTTTATGATTCTTTATTTCTGTTTTTTTATTATATATTTTACTATTTGATTTGTTTCTTAGGAACACTTTTTTTAATGAAAATAAATGTTTGCGTTCTTAAGATTTACCCAAATACTTAAGTTTGAGGGCCTTTTCTAACGAGTTGTAAAAAACCCATTATTATTAAATGGGAATCAAGTTAGGGTAGAGTAGGGTTCGAACCACTGACCTTTGAATCGTGAGTCCGAAACACTAGCTACAGGTCCACAACCCGATTCAAATTGTATTATTAGCACAAATATTTTTTATTTACGTAATAATGATTATTAAATTCTTATATTTTGTCAGATATGGTTTTATTGTAATTCGATATTATTATTTATTTTTGATATTGTTATATCAGTATAGAACTACGCATACTTAAATACATAAAAAATCTCCACCTTAGAACAGACCGAGCAATGTTAGGATGGAGACTATCCTAAACTGAGGACGCTTTGTATTAATTTGCTAATTCAGTAGTTATTTACATGTGTTCATTAAACCCTGTCACGTCCGAAACCACGATAATCAGTATGAGTTAGAAGACACATTGGCACATTAAAATAAATTTTTAGAACGAATAAAATATTTGAAAATAAAATATAAAAAAAAGCAAATGGTTCCTTACTTCTGCAGGGGAGAAACGAGGAGGGGGAGAGGGAAGTCGGATACACTGCCGACCGCGCGGCCACGCCCCCCTCGCTTCTCCCCTGCAGAAGTAAGAAACCATTTGTGTTTTAAAATATTTTGTTCTAAATATTTTTTTAATATGCTCATATGTCTTCTTGCCCATACTGATCATCGTGGTTCGGATGTAACAGGGTTTTAAGAACACGCTGTATAGATTCCCTGGTATTAACTATGTATACTAATTTGTGCAATAAATTTATACCAATAAATAAACGGTTATTCCAGAAAACTTTTATTTTTATTAAAAATATAATTATATAATATCATTTTACTATGTTTGATTATGTCCAAATGCTTGCAGACTGGCTGGATTTCCTCCCTAGGGAGTTGTTCATGTTTAAATTTATTTCAACAGAGAGGGAAAAATTTTTGAGAGGGGAATATGGAAGTCTAGGCATTTACAGGACTTATGACCTGTCATTGGCTGGTTTAAGTGGCCACTTTACACACTGTGTAACATTCACCATTCTGCCCAAGTTTGAACATCCACATTTCCTCAACTCTTCCATCTGTTGACTTTTGTGAAGTAGAAAAGCTGAAACCTTTATCACGTGGGTGAGATTCATCGGGCTGAACCAAATCACCTACTAGGCAACGCCTGAAAACAATTTTTCAATTTTTATACTTCTTCTTTTACCAGGTAGTAATTCAACAATGTTTGATTATGTCCAAATGCTTGCAGACTGGCTGGATTTCCTCCCTAGGGAGTTGTTCATATTTAAATCCCCATTCCATATTCCATATTCCCTTCTCAAAAATTTTTCCCTCTCTGTTGAAATAAATTTAAATCATTTTACTATATTCACGGTGGTTAGTTTCGCGATCAGTTATAATATCTGATAGTTTTTAATGTTTTGTCTGAACAAAAGTTATTTATTTTTCCAGAATAGTTTTGAATGCAATGTGAAAATTAAACAAACAGTAAATGTAAAGTACTTGGGTTCGGATGTGGATGAAAAATTAGCATGGACAAATCATATCAAAGCAGTTATAAAAAAACTAGGCCCAATTATTGGAATAATGAGAAGAACAGATGTCTTTGACAAAAGTACAAAATTAATGATATACAATGCTTTTATACTTCCACACTTTGTATATGGATTAATAATATGGTCGCAATGTAGTAAACATATACAAGAATCAATACAAAGAACAATGAATAAAGCACTTAAAGTAATATTTAATTTGAATAAATATGCTAGAACTACAGAATTATATAGAATAACAAAAATGTTCAATCTAGAGGAATTTATCTACACAGAAAAAATAAAAATGATATTTAAGATGAAAAATAATAAAATAAAGACAAATATTGAATTTTATTTTAACTACAACATACATAAAATAAATACAAGAGCATCAAATAATTTAACTTGCGAACAACCTAGGACCAACAGAAAAAGAAACAGTTTTTTGTATACAGCAATAAATTTTTACAATTCGCTTTCTAATGATCTAAAAAATATACAAAACATGTACATACTTAAAAAAACACCTAAATAAAACAGTTCTTACAGCCCATGTGACGATTGATATGTGATGTTACTTTATTGAATTTTTATTTAAAGTATTGTGTTATTATATATAATATCCCCTTATACCAGCACTTTTGCTGATTGGGAATATTTCGTACTAATAAAATATGTAATTAAATGTAATATGTAGGGTTTAAAAAGCTTGTATTTTGTCATAAATAAATTTAAAAAATATATATACATATCATCGTAATTTATATAAAACACCCCAGGTTAACTTTTTTATGTTCGATTTCCAAACGCCTATTTGAGACAGATTGAACAAATACACACGGCACGGTAAAATTACTTAAAGCGAATAGCTGCGTAGGTTTTCACAATCAATGTTTTCAATATGTATCTATTTTGGGTGATCCCGTTTAAATTATATTCGGCCAACATTGCAGGATCATCTTTCCGCCTTCGAACCAAAGGTTTTGCGTAAACCTAGAAATTACAGTGCGCAAATAATAAAAGAGGCAATAGAAATACAAAAAAACACCCAAATAACATAAACAAAGACGACGGGCTAAAATTAAACTCAATATGGCACTACACACTGTAAAAATGCCACGGAATGTGCCTACTGCCGACTACAATTACTAATAGATAAACAAATGTTTTTTCTACATACACCCAGTTTATCCTGAAGATGGCTCCTGTTACGGTAGCCAAAACGTTGGAACGAATCCAACTTACACGGGATCACCTAAACAAGATACGTATTGATTACCTACAGGTGGATTGATTTTTATTACTTATCATTTTTTATTATCTGTTTTGTGGATTGATTGGTTGAACTGTGTTGAAAAGATTCCCGTATCCGGGCGAAATGAAGAGTACAGTTTTGTATGTAAAATATAACAAGAACGCTGGACAAGTGTTATAGAATTGGCGGCTACTACTAACTACTTAATGAGGAAGTTCAGTTGTTTTTTTTTACTTATTATTATTACTATCAAACTAAGCCAATTTTTTTTTGTGTAAAGTATTACGATTTTTTTAAGTTTTGTAATTTTTTATTACTCCAAGCGTGACTTTACTAATTCTCTTCGGTGAGTTGCCCAAATTGGTCTGTGGGCTTGTTTAAAACCAGATATTTATCACAACACTCTGTCATTGGTGAATTTAGAAGAACTTGTGAAGTCATTTAAAATAGTTTATTTTTATGAATTTTTTCGTACATTATAGAGAAACTTCGCCATATAATAAAATAATGCCCTAATTTTTACCGCATGTAAGAAAACATTTTTTATATCCGATTTTCCATAGCACTAAACTTTATTATTCCGCCCGAACTAGGAAATATTTTTGCCACAGGTCGAGCCGATCAATATATGAAACATTTTTATTTATTAAAATAATAATCGAATTAAAGTTCGTCCAGCCTAATTTCTCTGTGTCCAGGCGGATGAAAAATACAGTTCTGTGAGTGAAATAGAACCAGAACCCTGGACGAGTGTTTTCGACTCGATGGCTGCTTTTTAAGTAAATACCCTGAATAAGGAAATCGAGTGGAAGTCCTCCTAGTTGTGTAGTGGTTGGCGCGTTCCATTCCATTTTTGAGGTCCTCGGTAAAATATTTATTTGAACTGTTGTTTAAACGGCAATATTTCATTGTTCTGTCATCTGAAGCGTACAAATGGTCACCTTACCGTTATAAAACGAGTCTTATTTCTTTTTTTCTCTCGCAATATAATTCTTAAACATTTTTTTATATTCAATAATGTTTTGCTTTTTCATATTTATGTATTTATTTCGTTAGTATTTTTGGTTGCTTATGTGTATTTACCTACTTGTTACTATTGTTATAGTTATGCAATTTTATAATTTTTTGTTATGTATTTAAATATGTGTTTTTTTTTCTTCATATTTATATTCAATATATTATGTTAAGGGCAATTTATGCAGTTTATGTAAGAATAAATAAATAAATAAAGGTATACTACATGTGATCAAAATACACTGCATTTGGTTTACCGATGCTGCGCCGGAAAGGGGATTGATGATGACAAATTTTACCGTGTAGTGAAGATTTTTGCTATCCATGTGAAATTAGCCAAAAAAATATTACTTGAACATGCCTGTATACTCTATATTATGTATTTCTGAATTCCTTTGGATTTATGATTTCTACCTAGTGAAATAAATACTGATTTAGTTAATTTTTAGCAATTTTGTTTTCTTATACAAGACAGCAATGGCGGTATATCACACGAGCATGTGATGCACTTGTCTCCGGTCACTTTGTCTCCAACGTTGAGAAGTTGTTTTCCATAATAGCATTTCATGTCTGGAGCAGGTTTAGTGGCATATGCACCAACTGGCTTTTTAACAATCTTGTCAATGGTCGCCGCTGAAAACATAAAAAACATTTGCATTTATAATTTTTTGTTACATTGTGCGTTTCTGAAAGTATCTTTTTGTTTTTATCTGGGGCTTTGTGCTAAAAATACGTGGCATTTTGTCACCCACTTGACAATAGTCGAGTGGTCATCTGGGTTGCTCTGTCATAATGCTATTCAAACTAACCATTCAAAAATTAATTTTATTACAAAGACAAATGAAAAAGTGGCAACAATAAAAAATAAATATTTATCTATTTCTCTTCTATCACAATTAAACGTCAATTTTATCTCGAAATCCATTTTGCTTGCTGCTTTGGAATTTTCGTGTATTTTATACTTTTATGACATAAGAAAATTAATGTTTTATTTATTTGACGGACTTATGCATTCCATTCTAACGATGGTAAATACAATATCTTATAATAGATACCGGCACTAATAAAATAAAATACAACTAAATAAAATTAAGGCTGGGACAAAAAAAAAATTTCTACCTCAAGACAAGATCTGGTTCTATCTTAGTGAATTTTTAAAACTATAAAGACTTACACCAAAAAAGTCCAGATCTTGTCTCGAGTTTACAATACGACACAATCATTTACATTGGTGCATGCAAGCCATAGTTTGTGCTGTTTTGATCGAGGAACAGCACATTATTATTTCGCAACCGGCGGATTGGAACATTGAATGCCACTTGTTCCAGTAGACACTGAGACAGTGGCGTTTAGAGACGAATGAGTCCAGCAAGAGGCCCTTAGGAATAATATTGTTAAAACCTCGCAAAATGCAGATTCGATTAGAAAAGCGCCGAATATGGATTTTTTTAACCAAACCAAATACAAGCATTATTTGGTTTCGCGCCTACTAAATCAAATATTTGGCCGAATTGTTCGGTTCCATACACGTGTGGTTTTTCGAGATGAACAAGTTTATACAGGTTCGATATGCGCCAGGCAAAATGTTAAATACTTCAAACTTGATATAAATATTGATTATATGATTTAACTTTGTTTTGTTATTATTATTTAAAAGCTTAGTCTTACTGTGATATATATTTAAGAATGTAAGACACGGACAAATTGGAGAGCGAATGGGAGCTAATTTGATTTTATCTTAAAACACTGGACTAGCGCTTTTGTTAAAGTCACACACTTCCGTTTGTATGCGGTCCCATTCGCCCACCATAAGTAGTTTAATATTTCAACCGAATATTATGCCGGATACCGAACTTATAAAACCACGCCGAATATTCCGGATACGAAAAATAACCGAATTTTACCGATAAACTGTCGATATATATGTATCTGAATCTTAAAATACATGAAAATTTCATTTGAAATATTTAAATACTCACGACATTTCCATTCGATAGGACAACATTTGTCGCCTCCCTCAAAGTATACTGGAGCGCATTTATCGAACAATTTTCCTCCATCTGCCAACCCAATACCACACTCCACCTCCCTACACCAGGGGGCCTTGATAGTCCCGTCATATCCCTTGCTGCAGATACACTTCTGGCATTGCCGTTCAGGGTAGAACACCTGACCTTCCTTATACACTGTGGAGTTCCATTTACAGGTTGGCAAGGCGGCTATTTGTTTTTGATCTGAGAAATCGCAAAGAATACCTTAGATAATCTTATATTTAAAAATATATGTTAAACAGCCAAGAACTGCCTACTTTAAAACATGAAATCAACCAGTTAAATTCATTTTGACGCAAAAAATTACACAACTACGACCAGAGAAGTGCTTTTTATCAAAACCGTCATAGTAAATGGTACACAAAAACAATAATGGAATAATTTAGCAATAAATTTACAATTTTTATGAAAAAAAAATTGGAAAAATTGGTAAACGTTAGGAAAAATTTTAATTCAGTGGAAAATTGATTTTAACTTTTTTACGTTTTCCTAGTTAGGCCCTTGCAAACAGCTTACATAATATAACAAACAGTTAAGGTTTCCATAATGCGATTATTAACTGAAATACTAGGTAGATTGCCTGCCGCTACGCTACTTTAAATTCTTTAGGATTACCAAACACTCAATAGTTTCTTAGTTCTGTTCTTCGTAGATCACAAAAAACACATAATGATCTTCGCAAACCAATACTGGAAAACTTTTCAAGCATATGGGCTGCCTAAAAAACTTATTGACTTTATTAAAGCTCTTCTCTCAAATAGCGAACTCCGGAGTTAATGATATTATTGTCACTATGGCTAATAACCACCGGAATTCGTCAAGACTACGTCTTTGCACCGTTCTTTTTTATAACCCCTTTCTTTAATTAAAATATTATTTCTATAATAATATTTCTAATGCCCTGTTTTAATGAATTCAACAATATTTACACAATGTTTAACGCATTGTAAAAACAAACGCCCAATATTTTTTGACCATTCATAAAGATAAATTTGGGTGTTTTGGTTTGCGATTTGTATAAGGTTTGCAGCAACCTTAATTAGACATTACAACACCATAGTTTTGCTTGAATCACCTTCACAAAATTGAAAAAATTCAAAATTGAAAATTCAAACTATTGTTTAAATTTGGTTTGGAATTCTGATATGTATGTTAGTAAAATGTAAATAATATTAAATAAAATATGCAAAAAGAAACTGGATAAAATAATTTTATCACTCACCGCAAACTTCTCGATCAGAACAACAGCTTGTAAAAGAAAATTGTTTCAGGCAATTGCTTGGAGTATCGGAAATGAACTCAGGACAATCGACTGCTGCGCATGCGAAGCTCGGTCTAGAACCAAAATAACTCGTTGTAAAATATGTTCTAAAAGAAAAACTTCCTTTCCTTCAGGCGCATAGTTATGTTCTTGCCTTCCTCAAAATTACTACACCTTCCTTCAGTTATCATCACCAAACATCATACCCATCCGCACCCAGTAGGAAATTAAATTAGTACACCATTTGCAATGTATTACGATCATCTGTTACATAAAGGTAAAGTGATTGCTTACAGATGTCCCTCCGGGGATAATAAATTGAATCATTGCGGAAGATCCTTAAGCCCACCATCCACCCGCAGCTGTTGAAGAGTCCTGGGGGACTCTCTGTCAGCTGTGCAAAGAGGAAAGTATTTATAAATATTCCTAAGGAATACAAACTCTATGCAGATTAAGAAGAGGTGAGGAGGATGTATAGACAGAGGCCAACACGTTCCCTCCCCCCCTCAGGATCCTCTTAATGTCACTGTTTTTTATTCATAAATATGTATTTACACAAATAAACGTATCTAAATGTACAAAAACAATTTCTTAAAACTATAGTAACACAACAAACATAAGTTAAAACACGGATATTTACAATGAGAGAACGTCCTTGAATAAAAAAGGACTCCCTGGGTGGTCAGAGGCAGAGGATCCGAATACCACCCCCGTAAGGAGAGGACAAAACAAAAGAACGTATGCGTTCCGCTCGGAAGGAACCACAATCCCAACTGAATGGGCATTCCACAGGAACAGTTGTCGGTCCCACAATATTTTACCCACCTAGGCATCCGCGCATCTGAAGAGCTCCCAACGCGATACCCAAGTCCGGACAAACTGACGGAAGAGTGCAAAATTCGTGTTGTTGGTCCACATTCCACGTTGGTCGCATGACTTCTGTCAGACCATTCAACATCTCATATCTCGCATCATCCAATAATACACTGTGCCACAGGATGTGTTCGGCCGATTGATGGTCATCTCCGCAAGCACAGCTCGAGACAGGGGTAAGTCATTATACAACAAATTTTAAATCGATTATTTAATTTCGACCCCACCACGAATCCAATAATGCAACCTTGATCCTAGTAGATGAACGCGTCAATAACTACACTACATTCGATTTCCTTTTCAAGGATTTTTATCTGAGAGTGGCCATCAAATTTCGCTATTGAAGTTTTGTGCTATTGAAATTACTTTGCCTGCGACGCGACGCGCGACGTCTCAAGTTCTCTACGGTGAGTTTTCGTGATTGGTGGGATGACTTCCCGGTAACCGAAAATGTATCACAACACTCTTGTCATTTGTTGATTTCGGAAAACAAGTGACGTCGTTCACAGTTTTGTTTTTTTTTAAATATTTTTTTTTCATACATTTTCGAAAACCTTTACTTGCAATTTAATACTTTTATTTTTACCATGCGTAAGAAAACATTTTTATAGCCAATTTCCCGTTGCGCTAAACTTCCTTATTGCCTCAAGGCAATTTGCCCGCCATTACATGTAGGTATATTATAAACTTTATTCCTATATGTATATAAAGTGTTTGAATAAATAAACATAATAACATTATACAATCATAATAATCTTTCCGCGTCTAATGGTGCATAAGGTACGCAAAGGCGCTAACCACTGCACCACATGGCCGACAATGGAGAAATATCACGTTTTATTTTTATTTTTAATTAACAAGTGTTTATGAATCTGTCCAGTCTGTGCTCTGTCCAGTTAAAAAAAACGTACTTTTTAGTATGATAAAAAATATTTTTTACATTATAATTTTTAATTCCTCCGTAAACGGTACAGTGCGTTGGCCACGCCTCTAATACGTAACAATTCTGTTAAATTTTGAACGTCTTTGTGACATTTTAAATTTAAATAGATCATCGTCGCGAATCTTGACGTCACAATTATCTAGGCTAATTTTATTTTTAAAATTATACATGAAAACATTTCTGAACAATATCCATATTGATTATGAAAATACATTTAATTTTTATAAATCAATTTTACATGTTGTTATCGGTTTTCGAAGTATGTGATATTTCCCAATTAAATAAAGGCAATATTTCAATCTTATTAAATAAAATACCTGGCGGTTGGATCAGCTTTATTGCAATAACATCCAATAAAACAATTTGGTAGTGGAATTGAATCAGGAATGGATTCGTCCAATTTGTAATACTTGTTTCTGTAATGAAAATATATCATTTTTATATTTAAATTTGTAAATTATAAATTTCGTGGTCTGTCGCAATGACTATTTGCATATATCCTTCCTTACTTGTAAAGACACTGAGTAGAATTTAAGGGTTTTTTGAAGATTGGACAGTCAAATCGTTCAATGCAACTACAATTATTAAAAATTGGTTTACATCCAATCTCAGTGTAGTGTCTGTAAGGAGCGCCCGCTTTTTTTACACATGTCTGGGAGATTCCTGCAAGCCAATTACACAAGAATAATTCATTAATAAAACAATCAAATATCTACTTCAAATAAAAAAAAACAATCAATTCATATAACATATGTCTAATACAGGTTTTCTCTCGAGCGTGTGTTGTGTTTATAATGAAAAATTTATATTTTTACGATATGTTCAATTTCAAGTTAAATCAAGTTAATTCATAGTAATTAGTAGAAAGAAAAAAACATATGTAAATGTGTTGCTTACCGAAGTCTACATTGACAAGAAGTGTTAATAGCAAACACGTCAGTAGAAAAGCCATTGTAATTTTAAAACTTATTTAATATCGTTAGTCATGAACGAGCGTGTTGCCGACACTACTGAAAAAATGCTACTGGATATTTATTTTTCATAAAACATGCGGAGTCTGTATTTTAATACTAATGTTTACCAAACATTATTGTACGTACAACTGCAAATTATTTGATCGAGTTGTTTAAATAGTACTATTGGTTTGATGCTGACATCAATATCTTAATAATTGAAACCTCCTCAAAAAATTATGATTATTTTTAATTTACTCTTTTTAGGAGTTTATGACAATGAATCGGTGCGGCGCGCGGCGAGTCGTCGCGTATATCTTTTATATTTTGCAAATACCCATTAATTAAATACACCTGTACAATGCAATATATAATTTATTTTATTTAAATTATTTTATTGATTTATGAATCTTAAACGTACACAAAAACATTTAGTCAAAAAAATTCTAAAGCTAGCTTAAGTATATATGTATAGGTATATATATACAGGTGTACTTTAAACCCTGTCATATCCGAAACCACAATGGGCAAGAAGACATATTAGCATATTCAAAATAACATATTTAGAACTAAGCTTTTTTTTAAAATAAAATATTTAAAAAAACAAATGGTTGCTTACTTCTGCAGGGGAGACTCGAGGGGAGCGCGGCTGCGCTGTTGACGGTGTATCAGACTCCCCCCTCATTTCTCCCCTGCAGAAGTAAGCAACTATTGTTTTTTTTAAATATTTTATTTTTGTAAATTTTATTCGTTCCAAAAAAAAATTTTAATGTGCCAATATGTCTTCTTGCTCATACTGATCATCGTGGTTCCGGATGTGTTTAAAGAAAACCGTGTATATTTATATATATATATATACTTAGCTCTAAAATTGACTCTATATATATATATTCGGCATACTAAATTGTATAATCAATGTGCCATCATTACTTGGACAAATAAAACTCTATATTTCGACTCGTAAATTGAGAAACAATGAAGTATTGTTCATCGATTACCATAGAACAAAGTATAGCCTTAATTCTCCAATTGACTTTGCCTTTGCCGTATTATTGACTCAAGACAAGATCTGTCCTTTTTTGGTTTAAGTTTACAACGATTTATACAAGCACTAAAAAAATAGTCCACATCTTGTCTTGATGTCCTTTATATTTGTCAATGCATCTTTTATTATTTTTTAATGTTTTTAACTATTCTTATTTATTTATTTATATTTGGATAATTTATATAGCGCCGTTTTTGTGAAAATCACCTCAAGGGCGCTGTACAATAAATAAATATCCCAGCACGTCTTGCAGCTACAGAGCGCATGGACGGTTAGGATTCTTGTTTCTCGTCTCCAGTTATGATATATAGGAGCTAGATTACACGTCTTGCAGCCACAGAGCGCATGGACAATAAGAAATCTAGCCCCTATTTACATTTCTATTTTTTTATTTGACAATGGAGTTTACAGTTTTAGTGATATTTTAAAAAATTAAATAAAAAACAAATTTATAAAAATGGAAGTTAGATAACAACAAGTCTTGCAGCTACTGAGCGCATGGACGGTTGGAATTCTAGACCTCATTTACTAAATTTGGATATTTGATAGTTGATAACATTTACCTGTTGAAGCTAGATTACTAATCGTCTTGCAGCTACAAAGTGCATGGACGAGTGAAATTCTGGCAACTTAAAATTATCAAAAAATTTACAATAACAAACATTGAGCATAATAGTAAATTTGTAAAGTGTTCGTGCTAAAAAGTAAACAATAAAAAAACTAAACAGATAAAGCACTTCAACACTATGGATAGCATAACAGATAAAAATATCCGAAGGGTAGCTTATATTGTATTATTCATCCCAATACATTGTATAAATGGAAAATGTCCGTAAATAAATACATAAAATACCCAAAAATAAAAACAAAATAGTTTGAACTCAATGACGCTCAGCTTTTGTATAATTTATTTTATTTTATTAATAACAAATAAAAATACAATATTACAACTAAATACAATTTTTTACATTAATCAAATACATATATTTACATTAACGTTTCCCATTACGTAAAAGAAATAAACAATTCTTGTGTACATAATGGGGAGTGACGTCTTACAATAGATTATTTTATTTTAATCAATAATATTTTTATAATAACATAAATAAATTACAAAAAGATATAAACGATGTTTTCATTCAGTGTTACATAAAGAAGAATTATAGTTGTAATTTTTGACTTCTTTCTTAAATATATTGTATTCCTGACTGTACTTTTTATTATCTTTGTTCATTTCATTAAAGAAAAATATTCTTCTGTAAGTATAATGATGTTGTGCAGTAGTTGTTTTTAATTTAGGAATTAAGATATTACCACCTGTTCTAGGTCGCGTACTTACGTTTATTTTTAATTTTTTTTTTTGCACCACAACAGGCCAGGAGGCCCAATTACAGTGGTGAATTACATCACAGAAACCCAGGCTTGAGAAAAATCCCATTTTAATTTTTTGTGTTCTCACCGGGAATCGAACCCGGAACCTTCCGTGTGTGAGTCAAGCGTCTTCACAGCTACACCATGGAGACCGCCAATACCAGTACTTTTATGTTAGTGTTGGCTCCTTACAAAAACTCAAAACATAAAATTTCTGAATTTTGAGATTGAGTGCTTGAGGATAATATCAAATTAAAGGTAGTATGATTTTATAATTAACACTTAAGTCCGAGAACGGAAGCAACAGTTTCCTATAAGTGTCTGCGGTGGAACTGGCTTATATACGTTTTGCGGATGCTTCAGGAGAGCTTTAAGCCATGTTGCTGCTTTTTTACTCTTCCGGGCTTACTTCCTGGAAAGCCATCGGTAACAATCTTTCGTTCAGTATTTTTTTTATTTTTATTTAAATCTTAAAGTAGGGCACACATATCATACATATTGTTATGTGTGTTCTAATAATAACATTACAAATATATTTAATTTATAAATTGTTTATCACATATGTCTTGACCATTATTTTAAATTTTGATATGTTTTTTTCTTCATAAATATTTTTTTCCATTTCGTAATACTTTTTAATTGCTTTAAATAAAATTGAATTTTGTGACTTTGCCTTTTTCCTAAATGGAAGTCTAATTTTGTTCTTTTCTCTAGTATTGTGATCGTGTTCATGCTGGTTCCGATCATTTTTTTTCCAAAATTCTGTTTTTTTATTAGAGTTTATAATTTTATGAACAAATATCATTGTATTGTAAAATATTCTTTGTTTATATGTTAATAATTTCATTTCATTTACCATCGACTTAACCCTCGTGTTTCTGTTTTTTTTCAAAATTATTCTAAAGGCTTTATTTTGTAATACAGTTAGTTTATCTATGTTTTCTTTGTTTAATAAAAATAAAATGCTACTACCGTAGTTAACGTGTGGTTCAATAATTGCTTTGTAAATAGTTTTGAAAGAGTCCTTATCAATAAATCTTCTGATCCTTCCCAAAATTGATATTTTTTTTGCAATCTTATTTATTACCATCTTAGCGTTTTGGTGAAATGTAAGTTTTGAATCCAACATTATACCTAAATATTTAATTTCAGTGATTTCATTAAGTTTTTCATTTTCTATTACAATTGATGGTGTAATTTCTATTCTTTTGTTTCCGATATTCATATATTTAGTTTTGTTAACATTTAATTTTAATTTATTAATTTTTAGCCACAGTGATACATTATTAAGATCATACGGTGAATTTTTTATTTTTATTTTTTTTTATTGCACCACAACAGGCCAGGAGGTCCAATTACAGTGGTAAATTCCATTACAGAACAACCAGGCTTGAGAGAAATCACATTTTAATTTTTCTGTTCTCACCGGGAATCGAACCCGGAACCTTCCGTGCGTGAGTCAAGCGTCTTGACCACTACACCACGGAGGCCGTCTGTCCATAATTGTTTTATAATTTTCTCCCGATATATATATTAAGGCATCGTCTGCAAAGAGTCTTATTTTTGAATATTTTAATGTTTCGACAATATCCTTATGAGGTGGAACTTAGAAACGCGGGGATCAACACGGGAGAAAGCGAGAGTTCTAGCTGGTAATAGGGTCTCCTGGAGACGTCAGGAGATGTCCACATGCTGCACTCAGGGGCGGATGTAGAAAACAAGAAGATATCACCAAAACCATTTGTATAAACAGAAAAAATGTTTCGTCTTGGGTGTTTTTATTGTAATATTATTCTCTTAATATTATTACTTCATCATTAAGGATGTCAAAACACCGATGTTGAATCAACGAATTTTTGCCGAACACGTGTTTACCAAGTGTAAGTGTTTACACATTATTTTTACCAAATGTTAAGTGTTTACTAGATATTCGCATAGGGATAGATTATCACATCAAACTAGTGTGGCAATGGATATTTTTGGAAATAATAGTAATTACTCCTGACTATTACATTATTAATTCATTAATAACAATACATTAGAAATAATGATTTAATATTTGTATTTAATTTAACAATTAAAATCGGTTTATCTTAACTCCACTTCTCCAAAAATTATATTACCCGAAAACGTGAGAAACAGAAATGTAAAAAATTATGGTTAATTTTATACATTTTTTTTTCATTTATTTGGAAAACCACGAAAAGTGTGAAATAATACAATTTAGTTCGTAACATAAAGGTACGTTTAGCAAGACTGTTTCTTAGTGCAAATAAGCAGCGGTGGAATATCACAAGAGCACGTGACACAGTTGTCTCCTGTCAGCTTGTCTCCAATATTGAGGAGTTGGTTTCCATACTGGCACTTCATTTCATTAGAAGGTAAAGCAGACGTTTGTCCTTTCGGTCTCCTAATTATCTTATCACTGGGATGAGCTGAAAATAAGAAAAAAGGAAATCAACATTTTGGTGTGCTGGTACAAGGGTATTCTTACCATGCAAGAGGTCTCGTGTTCGACTACCGGCATGGTTGACATGAAATATTGATTCAAAATGTATGTTTACACTATAATATTTCAAAGTCCCTGGACTGATACCTGAAGCGTAAGACTGACCATTTTTCCTTCGTGTAACAAAAACGATCAAGATACACTTCGATTGGTGTACCAATGCAGTGCCCTATGCACCATTAGGTGCGGACAGGGAATGATGATGATGTACAAGAGTCAACAGAGCTTATGTTCGAAAATAACGGGATACGATTTCAGGGTACACGGCATTTTTTTTCAAGATATTAATGCTATTTTATTCTCCTAAATGAGGTATGAAATAAATTCGAGGTCGCGGGTGCCAAAAAAGAGTCAAATCGTTTGTATTTACTTTATTTTGTAATTGTATGTAAAAATATTAATCACATTAATAAAAAACTTATACAATTTCGAAGATACACGAGAAAAAAAAAGCATATACAAAATAAAAAGAACAACAGAAAACAATAATACAATTATACTAATTAAAATGGAATGCTGTTTTTACTCGGGTTTAATTACTTTATTTTATGTCTTGAACATTTAAATATTATTTAGATCGAAAATAATACTATTTTCTCTTTACAGAATATGGTTAACATATGACCACTAGTTATTTCATTCACCTGATTTAATGTAGAATGCGGCATCTTTGGCTTGTCAAGAAAAAATGTACAACTACTACTACCATCACGCCATTTCCCCGTAGGGGTAGGCAGAGATAAAGGACCGCCACACACGTCTATCCTGGCATACATTCCTAGCTTCTTCCACATTCATATATCTTGTCATACATGCCCTTCGGTTCTGTCTGCTTTTGACATGACCAGACTTAAGATTTTGGTTTATCTGATCATGCCACGTCTTCCTTGGTCGTCCTCGTCTCACGTTGCCGTTCATTTTCGCCAGATATACTTGTTTTACCATTATTTCGTCGTCTATTCATTCTACGTTACCAAACCATCTCGGAGACCCTTTCTTAATCTTATCAATTATACTTGACTCAGATTTACACTCTTGCCTAATTTCATCATGCGTAACCCTGTAACCGTTGTGCACTACCACTGTTTAGCTTCGATTGACATATTTTTATTAGAAATTACTGTGCTTAGTGCTCCGTTCATTTTGTTGCCCGCATTCACTCTTCTTTCAACATCTTTCTCTAGTCTTCCATCTCTTGAAAACATGCTTCCCAGATACACAAATTTTCATTTTAATTTTTTTAATATTTTGATATTATTTTGAAATTTTGATAACTAAGCAGAAAAGGAAATAAAAATATTTTTATGAAGCTTGAAGTAATCATTATACTTTTGCATTTTATGCTAATTACTGTTTTTAACGACAGTCGTGCATGCAGTCATCTGATAAGACAAAGTCGTGTCAAAAAGAGTAATGAATAGATTGATAGGTTTTATCGGTAAAAGTTTTCATTAAAAATAAATATTTTGTCCTCAGCAGAAGCAGAGTGATGATGTATCAAACTTGCCATTTTATATTGCGTATTTAGGGACATATTAACGAACACTTAGCTAAATGTAGCTTCTTTATGAAAAATCTGATTAAATTTTGCATAGAAAACTGTATTTTTTATCCGCCCGGACACTGACTAATCACAAAAATAATCATAATTATTTCATTTCTGCACCTAATAGTATATAGGGCTCTACATCGCTACACCAATCGGATCGCATCTCAGTCTTACGCTTCATATGCCAGTCCAGGGACTTTGAAATATTCTAGTGTAAAAACATATTTTGAATCAATGTTTCATTTCTACCATGCTTGGAATCGAACCCGAGATCTCTTGCATGGCACAATAATATTCCTTCATTATTAAATCACCCATAAGGATTTATCACATCTCTGTTTTGATATCGTATATTAAATTGTCTATAACATTACGCATTGTACGTTTATCTACTAACTTAAATCAATAAGTAATTAAGTATTCTTTCTTCTTTTACTTATTATTTATTTTAAAATATTCAAAATTGAAGTTTTTTAAAAAGGAGTGCTAGAGATATTAATAGTTTCGATTGAAAAACTAGGTCCTATTCGATCACGTGAACTTCGGCTATTTTCTTTGTTTGCATGGGAGCTCACGTCGAAAAACACAGACACGTGTAACGCATTTAAAATTTGGCCAGAAGTAGAAATGTTTTACTTTTAAAATCGATGCGTCTGCGCACAAAGATTAAATTTTCAGTTTTTAGGCGGGATTTTTGATGTTTGAATTGTGAATGAATGTTTCGGTTTCGGAGAAGTACAGTGACATCACACGTACAGAATATATATATATATATATATATATATATAAATACTATTTTTTGCTAATAAACGTCGTATTTTGGTACTGAAATTGAATTATCACGTACATAAATGAGCTTGGAATTTTATAAACTTACAACACTTCCATTCGATGGGGCAACATTTGTCTACGCCATTCAAGTAAACTGGTGCACATTTGTCAAACACCTTTCCTCCATCTGTCAGCCCAATACCACACTCTATGTCTCTACACCAGGGGGCCTTGATAGTCCCATCATATATCTTGCTGCAAATACACTTCTGGCATTTCCCTTTAGGGAAGAATATTTGACCTTCTTTGTACATCACGGAGTTCCAAGAGCAGGTCGGCAAAGCGTTAACAGCTTTTAAATCTAAGGAATAAACCACAAATACATAATATTTATATTTAAGCATATAGGTATCATGTGCATTTAATCATCCCTTAAATAAGGGAATATAGGAATTATAGAGCTTATGACCTATAATTGGCTGGTTTAAGTGGCCACTTAGCACACTGTGTAACATTCACCATTGTGCCTATTTTCAGCTTTTAACTTCAACAGATTGAGGAATTTAACGAAAATCAACAGATTAAGGAATTTAAGAAATATGGATGTTCAAACATTGGAGAAATGATAAATGTTACACAGTGTGTAAAGTGGCTACTTAAACCAGCCGATGACAGGTCATATTCTCTTAATCTGTCTTCATTGGAGAGACTTAGAACTGAGATGGACCTTATATGCATTTTCAAAATACTTAATGCTATAAGTGATGTCCCATTTCTGTTGCAATCAATTTCTTTTCATGTTCCTAACCATGTCACTAGAAGTCAAAATCTGCTATTTATTAAATCTTCTAAGAGCAACCAGACTTGGAATTCTTTGGGATAGATTTTCCGGGTTTTCGTAGATCTCTTTACCACTAAACAGTGTGGGATGAAGTTGGATTGGCATGGTTTAGCTCGAAGTCTTATGTGTTTTGTTTTTTATAAATATATTATTTAGCATTATTGTTTTGCCCTTGTTTGTCTTGGCTACATAGTTTTATGTTCTTTTTGTTCAGTTTCTTGTATTTATGTTTCTTCATGTAACTGTTGTAATTGGCTTAGGCCGTATATATAATAAATAAATAAATAAGCCCTGTAAATGCCTAGAGTTCTATATTACATTATTTAAGGTATTCTCCACACATGTTGAAATTTGTTAGTACCTAAAATAAGTAAAGGTTTCAGAGAACTAATCTGACCATACAGGAATAGCGAATATCAAGATGCAATATTCTTGAAGCTTGTAAAATTATGAATTTGTACAATGACTGCAAATAGCCAAAATAAAAAAAGCATCACCAATATCGCCATATTGTTCTACGAACATCGATCTACATTGATTCCACACACCACCTTTATGTACTTTTTATTTCGCGAATACGTTACTGTTAGCAAAATGTCATCTGTTATGTCATCTTGTCAAAATTCCATCTATTGTATTGTTATATTGCTAAATCGTCAATTATTAAGTCATTTCGTCCAATTGTCATATATGATGTTATCCTGTCATAATATCATATATTATATTATCTTGTCTAAAAGTCATCTTATCGGAATGTCATAGTTTATGTCGTCATGTCAAAATGTCATAGTTTATGTCGTCATGTCAAAATTTGATCTATTATGTAAATATTATCTTTGAAATAATCTTCCGTGAATAAACAAAAGTACTCACCGCAAACCTCTCTTTCTAAGCAACATTTGTCAAACGAATATTGTTTCACACAATTCTTTGGAGATGGAAAAATGACGTCGGGACAAAAGGCTTTAATGCATATAAAACTTGCCCTAAAATTACAATAGAACATGATATTTACACGTATTTATGTAAGGTTTTTTAATTAAAAATTATTTTATTCATTATTTCATTAATTTGTTATGTTTTTTTCTTTTTTGATCTAAATAATTTTGTTTCTCCTAAGAGAAACAAATGTTTTTGTATAAAAATATAAAAAAATATTACCACATCCAGTTAAAATGTTTTACAAATATAGTGAGAACATGTTACACAGTCAAGAGAAAAAATAATATATTACATAAGACAAGAGAAAAAAGAGCAAGAGTAAATAACCAAAACGCATATTTTCTTCTAAAATAAGAAAACAGTACATTTATACTGAACCGTGTATTTTTTCTGATTGACAACATTACTTTGTTAGTTAATTGTAATTATCTGTATCTGTCATGGACCAGTTACAGTATGGCCGTGTTGTAAAAATCAAATGTTGTAGTTTGTTCAGAAAAAAATAGATTTCTGATAAGAACAATGTGGCTACTAAAATAATCAAATGTATAATTATTTTTGTATTGAGATTTGTTTGTATTTTTGTATTATTTGATTGAGATTAATTTTGCTCAGGTTTTGGCGATATTTATTTAATTACTTAATGTTCCTTTACTGGCCCACAAAACAGTCTTAATACAATTAATGAACGGGTGTTCACCTCTGTAAATTTTGAAAATCTAGTAAATAAACTAAAGTGTGTTAGAAATTGATGACTTAAAATTAACAGTTCAATTTCTGGTTTTTTTATTCTAGCGAATGAACTATTATTAACTACCCACGTCAATAACACCAATGCAGCCGATTCCAATCTAGATGAGTACCTTACTGGGGATCCGAATTTTAATACTTTAGCTTTAAAAGCCGTCGAAGCAACTGCCCTTCCTAAGAAAAAAAACCCAATGCCCCTTAATTTTTTAAGTATCCTGAAATAGCATTAGGTAAAAAGGAAACTGTTTAGTCAAAAACCGTATGCCGTTTGGCTTGGCGGGTAAGAAATACCAAGACTATTTAAAAAAACCAGATGAATAAAATAAAAGAAGACAAAATAAATAATTACATAGGAAATATAATCACCAAAACGAAAAATTGAAGGAAATTACAAAAATAAGAATATATGAGATGAACATTCAAAATAAAAGGAAAAATGTCAAAATATAAATACTAGGACGAAAATTTGAAGAGAAAAACGAAAAGATAAGAAAAAATTATATGAAGAATAAAAATAAAGAAATGCAAACACTTAAATAAAATCTTGAGAAAAACCAAAATGAAAAACAGCGAACTGAGCATAAAAAAGTTTCTGAAATTAATGTCCAAAAAAGGCAACTAATGAAAGGGTACGAGGTGACTTCTTAAGTAAACTTATTTGGAAAGTATATTATTATCCGAT